>NW_026896969.1:0-269085 GCF_033153095.1 Gastrolobium bilobum
ATATCTGGATATGCCAATCGCAAGTACTGTTCCTTCTCCCAAGATGCATCCTCCGGTGGTGAGGCAGACCATTGTATTAGAAATTCCTTCTGATGGGAACCATGAGCTGCTATTGTTCGTGAAGACAGAATTGCTATTGGGACCTGAATCGGTCTGTTATCAATTGACAACTGGGGAATGTAAACTGGTTGTGGAGAACTAGTACCAAACCATGGTTTAAGCAACGAAATATGGAATGTGGAGTGGATCTTACATCCTTCAGGAAGATCTAATTGGTATGCCACAGGACTGACGACTTTGGTGATTCTAAAAGGACCAAAGAAACGTTTCCCGAGCTTGTGATTACACCTCTTTTCTACAGAAACCTGTCGGTATGGTTGAAGCTTCACCCACACAAAATCACCAACTACAAATACCTTGTCTTGTCTATGTTTGTCTGCTTGGCTTTTCATCCGGTTGCGAGCTCGAGCCAAAGAAGTCTTCAATCCTTTGAGCAAGTCATTTCGCTCTTGCAGTAAGGAGTCTACTGCTTCCACCTTCACTAGCCCTCGTGGATAATAAGGCAACATCACAGGTTGCTTGCCTTATAAAGCCTCAAATAGGGACATACCAATGGCCGAATGGACAGTGGTATTATAGTGGAATTGTGCCCAACAGAGGAATTGGGACCAAGTATGTGGTTTCTCATGACAGAAAATTTGAAGATACTGTTCAACATACCTATTAGTGACCTCGGTTTGGCCATCCGTTTGGGGGGTGGTAGGTTGTACTGGCCTTCAAAGTAGTGCCACTCTGCTTGAAGAGGCTGGTCCAGAATTGGCTCAAATTTTTTTTTGTCTCTGTCAGATATCAAGGATCGAGGGAAACCATGGTTCCTAACAATCATGTCACAAAAAAGATGTGCCACCTTAGCAGCTGTGAATGATGTAGGAAGAGCTCCAAAGTAGGCAAATTTACTCAATCTATCAACAGTAACCAAGATTATAGTAAACCCGTGAGATAAAGGCAATCCAACAATAAAGTCTAAGGTGAGATCTTCAAATACACCCTCAGGTGTTGGCAGTGGCTGAAGCAAGCCGTGTGGAGCTGAAGTTGCTGATTTGAATTGTTGACAAACTTGGCAATTGCGGACATAGGCCTTAATATCCTTGCGCATTGAGTCCAGTAAAAAGAGGAGGAAACACGAAGTAAAGAACGCAGGACTCCAGCATGACCTCCCAATGTGGAATCATGATCCTCTTGTAAAATTTATGGTATAATCTTGGATGTAGGACTCAACAGAAACCGTTGCTTATGAAACATCCTCCATTCTTTCACCGAAAGTTGAGGGAATGATCCAGGATCAGTTGCTACTTGCTGGTGCAAAGAGATCAAATATATATCATTGCCATTCTCCTATTTAATTCGAGCCAGTAGATCAAAGGTTGGTTCACCAAGTAAAGCATGAACTGCAACTAGGTTGTCCTCTTCAAAACAACGAGACAATCCGTCTGCAACCACATTCAAAGGACCAGGTTTATATTCAATATTAAATGAATAACCCAGTAATTTACACAAGTATTTCTGCTGCTCCGTGGTTTGAATGGTCTGCCCCAACAGTTCCTTGATACTTCTATGGTTTGTCCGGATAGTAAAATGAGCTCCAAGTAAGTATTGTCGCCACCTCTTCACCGCTTCACAGATGGCATATAATTCTCGCACATATGTAGAGGCTGTAGCTAATCTTGGTCCTAAGCGTTTGCTGAAGAATGATAATAGTCTATCCTGTTGTAATAAGACTGCTCCAATACCTGAATTGGAAGCATCAGTTTCTAGGACAAATGGAAGGCTGAAATTAGGCAGCACCAAAATAGGTGTGCTTGCCATTGCCATCTTTAAGAATTCAAAAGCTTCCTGTGCTTCCTCACTCCAATTAAAAGCTCCTTGCTTCAACAAATCAGTGAGGGGGGAGGCTATGGTTGCATAATTCTGGACAAAACGTCTATAGTATCCGGTAAGACCAAGAAATCCCCTTAGTTGCTTGATTGACTTAGGTGGTGGCCAAGATAGCATGGCTTCTATCTTCTTATTATCAGCATGAACACCTTTGTGGGACACCTTATGGCCAAGGTAGTCAATCTCCTCCACTCCAAAGGCACACTTACTCATTTTAACAAAAAATTGATTCTGGCTAAGAGTGTGCAATGTAATCTGCATGTGTTGTGTATGATCCTGTAATGAAGAACTATATACAAGAATGTCATAAAAAAAACGATAATGAATCTACATAAGAAGGGACGAAAGAGATTATTCATCACTGCCTGAAATGTGCTTGGAGCATTTGTCAACCCAAAAGGCATGACCAAATACTCATAGTGGCCTTCATGGGTTCGAAAAGATGTCTTTGGTATGTCTTGAGGTAGCATTCTGATCTGATGATACCCCGCTCTCAAATCAAGTTTGGAAAAAATAGCGGATCCTCCCAATTCATCAATTAGTTCATCAATAGTAGGCATAGGAAACCGATCACGAACAGTAAGGGCATTAAGAGCCCTATAATCTATACACATCCGCCAAGTGTTGTCTTGTTTCTTAACCAATAAAACTGGAGAAGAATAAGGGCTTGTGCTGTATTGGATGAAGCCTGAAGCCAGCAATTCGGTCACTTGCTTCTCTATCTCCTCTTTTTGATGATAGCCATACCGATAAGGCTTTACATTGACTGGTTTGGACCCTATTTCCAAATGAATTGCATGATCCATAAAGCGAAATGGTGGCAGGGACTTTGGAATGGAAAAAACAGCTTGATATTCCACCAAAAGTTGCCACAATTCAGGATGAACAGATGGTTGCAGTTTAACTAATTCACTATCCAATGTAGTGTTGGGAAAAACTCGGTTCCCTCAGATCGGCTCAGGGGCCTTTGTGCGGAAGTCAATCAACAAGATCCTGATCTCGGATCTCGGCAATACCTCGGCCTGAACTTCACCAGGTCAGGCAGCGCAGCAGAAAAATCAAAACGAAAACAGGAGAGAGAGAAGAAGAACACAACCAGATTTAACGTGGGAAAACCTTCTCTAATGAAGAAGTAAAAACCCACGGGACCTAGTCCAGATCAAAAAATCCACTATGAAAATAATGGTTACAAATAATCAAATACACCAATGTGGTGGTTAACTCAACCTCTCCAACAATAGTGATAATCAAACTACCCTAGAGATGTTTCACTCAAACTCTCTCTAGAGATCTCTCAAATGCAAAGCATAAAGCTTTTGCTCAAACAATCAAATAATTCTCTCAAATTTGTTCTCTCAAATCTGACATCTCAAATCTGACCTTGCCTCCACCCTCAACTAATGAGTATATATATAGAGGAGGTGGAAATTAGGGTTAGGGTTTTTAGGAAACCCCTCAAATGGGCTTGGGCTTAGCATTGAAGGAGGAAGCCCAACAAATCTCCCCCTCCGACTTCAATGCGTCGGCTTCAGCATCAACCCGGCTCCTTCATAGCAGTCTTCAAATTTTCTTGCTGGAACCGGCTTTGTCATCATGTCGGACCAATTTTGGTCAGTGTGCACCTTGACGAGTTCGAGCTCTCCACCTTCCACCACATCCCGGATCCAGTGATACCTCACATCAATATGTTTTGTGCGGGAGTGATAGGTAAAATTCTTTGCAAGATGGATTGCGCTTTGATTGTCACAACCCATCTTGTACTTGTCTTGATCATGGCCGAGTTCCATGAGGAACTTCTTCATCCACAGCATCTCTTTGCTTGCCTCAGTAGCGGCAATGTACTCAGCCTCAGTTGTCGATAGTGCAACACATTTCTGAAGTCTTGATTGCCAAGAGACAGCTCCTCCGGCAAATCTCATCAAACATCCAGTAGTCGACTTCCTCGAGTCGGCGTCTCCCCCTAAATCAGAATCCGAGTAGCCTTGCAATTCGGTTTTGCCTTCTCCAAAACGGAGACTTAAGTCGGTCGTACCTCGTAGGTACTTGAAGATCCACTTCACTGCTTCCCAGTGCTCTTTGCCAGGGTTTGACAAATACCGGCTTACCATTCCTACAGCATACGCCAAGTCGGGTCTAGTGCAAACCATTGCATACATCAAGCTTCCGACGGCGGATTGGTAAGGGACCTTCATCATCTCATCTTTGTCTTCATCAGATCTCGGACATTGCTTCTGGTTCAGCTTTATGTGTCCGGCTAGGGGGGTGCCCACTGTTTTGGCTTTGTCCATGCTGAATCTCTTCAAAATCTTCTCAATATATTTCTCTTGACTCAGCCATAGTAGCTTCTTCTGTCTATCTCGGATAATCTTTATTCCGAGAATCTGCTTTGCAGGGCCGAGGTCCTTCATTGCGAAGGACGAGCTCAACGCCTTCTTCAGGGCGGCTATCCTCGATTTGTCTTTCCCTACAATAAGCATGTCGTCAACATATAACAAAAAAATCAGAAAATCTTCGGCCTCATACCTCTTCACAAATACGCAGTGGTCGGCATCTGTCTTTTCAAACTTATGATCAGTCATGAATGATTCAAACTTCTTGTACCACTGCCGAGGTGCTTGCTTCAAGCCATAGAGGCTCTTTTTCAAACGACATACCAAGTCTTCTTGGTCTGGAGCTTGGAATCCTTCAGGTTGCTCCATATATATCTCTTCTTCTAAATCACCATGAAGAAATGTCGTCTTCACGTCCATTTGTTCTACCTCGAGGTCCATCGAAGCCGCCATGGCTAACACGGTTCGGACCGAGGTCATTTTCACCACATGAGAAAAAATCTCCTCAAAATCAACTCCTTTCTTCTGATTGCAGCCTTTCACTACAATCCGGGCTTTGTATCTCGGCTTTTTCCCGTTCTCTTCATTCTTAATCTTGTAGACCCATTTATTTTTCAAAACTCGTCTTCCTTTAGGCAACTCAGTCAGCTCATAAGTTTGATTCTCGTGCAGAGACTTCATCTCGTCTTGCATTGCCTTTTTCCATTCTTCTTTCTCTGAGCTCATCACAGCCTCATCATAACTCTGAGGCTCACCGTCTTCAGCAAAAACGGTGTATTCATCAGATGGGTATCTTGTAGAGGGTCTTCTTTCTCGAGTTGGATATCTCGGCTGTTCTTCAGCTTGAGAACCCGGTTCATCATTTTCATCCCGGATCTCATCATCAACTTGGACCTCAGTGTCTTGGTCATCTTCAGCTTGTTGCTGATCATCATTTTCTTCATTTTCTGGATTTTCTCCCCCTGCTTCAGCTCGGACAGGAGGAACGGGTTCTTCACGTCTGACAGTAACCCGGACTTTAGGCTTCGAGATGTCATGAATGTTCTCATGCTCATGAAAGATCACATCTCGGCTTCTCACTATCTTCTTATTGATTGGATCCCAAAGTCGGAACCCGAACTCACATCTCGGCGAACCAAGATAAATGCATTCTTTGGTCTTTGCATCAAGTTTGGCCCTTTCATCTTTAGGGATATGCACGAAAGCTCGGCATCCAAACATTTTCAGTTGATTATAGGCCGCTTTCCGACCTGTCCAGACTTCTTCTGGAATTTCTCCTTCAAGTGGTCGTGATGGTGAGAGGTTGATCAAGTCAACAGTTGTTTTGACGGCTTCTCCCCAGAATGATTTCGGCAATCCGGCATTGGATAACATGCTTCGGACCTTCTCTTCAATAGTTCTGTTCATCCTCTCAGCAAGTCCATTCAACTGTGGAGTCTTGGGGGGCGTCTTCTTAAGTCAGATCCCGGCCGCTTTGCAGTATGCATCAAATGGGCCGCAATACTCACCACCATTATCAGATCGGACCACCTTCAATTTCTTGCCAGTCTCCCTTTCAACCAGCGCATGGAATTCTTTAAAGGATTGGAGTACCTGGTCTTTAGTCTTCAACAAATATACCCACACTTTGCAGGAATGGTCATCAATAAATGAAACAAAGTACTGAGCTCCTCCAAGGGATTTCTCCGACATGGAGCAAACATCAGTATGGACGAGGTCAAGAATATTCCTTCGTCTTCTTGGTTGATCCGGTCTCACAAAAGAAACCCGGTGCTGCTTTCCAGCTAGGCAGTGCGTGCAACTCTCCAACGCTTGGCTTTCAACCCGGTCAATAATCCTTTCTTGTTCAGGATCTGTAGCCCTTTCTCGCTCATGTGGCCGAGGCGCTTGTGCCATAGCTCCAAGCTAGGTTCATCTCGAACAGAATTGGCTTCTCCGCCATTGATTTTTCCTTGCATCACGTACAAGGAGCCTTCCTTCTTACCTCAGGCCACGACCAAGTTTCCTTTGGTCAGCTTCCATCTCACACTACCGAAGTAGTTCACTAACCCGGCATCATCAAGTTTGCCTACCGAGATTAGGTTCAAACGCATGTCAGGAACATGCCTTACATCTTTCAACACAAGTCGGCATCCGACATCTGTGGTCAGAGTTACATCACCGACACCAACAATCTTGCTGGTCACTTGATTTCCCATCTTCACGACTCCAAAGTCACCACCTCGATAAGAAGAGAAAAAACCTTTGTGTAGAGTAACGTGGAAGGAGGCACCGGAGTCAACAATCCAGGTGCAGTCATCATATGCAACATTCAAATAATTATCCTCACCAAAGATGAATATCTCGGCATCAAGATTTGCAGCCACCGCAGTGGTGCTCTTGTCTTCCCTCTTCTTGGGAATAATCTGATCCGGTTTCACAGAGCCGTTCTTCTCATCATTCTGTAGGGTCCAGCAGTCTGGCTTCTTATGGCCTGTCTTTCCACAGTAAAAGCACTTCAACTCATATTTCGGCTTTGACCGACCTCTGGACTTGTCTCGTCTATCACAACCTCTACCTCGGCTTTTGCTTCTACCGCGGGAGTCAGATTTCCCTTTGTTCTCAGCAACATTGGCCTCAGACGTACTCGAAGTACCTCGTTCTCTTCTCCTGGATTCTTCGCCCAGGAGGCTGTCTGTCACGACATCCATCTTCAATTTTCCATCTGGAGTCGAGTTATTCAGGGTCACCACCAGAGTATCCCAGCTTTCTGGAAGCGAGCTCAACAGCAGCAATGCCTGCAGTTCTTCATCAATTTTCATATCAGCCTTTGACAGCTGATTCACAATACCTTTGTAGGTGTTCAGGTGTTCAATCATGCTCATGTCGTCCTTGTATTCAAGCTTAACAAGTCGGCGAACCAGGTGTGCTTTGTTCCTGGGAGTCTTCTTCTGAATCATGGACTCTAATTTCGTCCACAACTCATATGCGTTAGTGAATTCGGACACGTGCTCAAAGAGGCTTTTATCAATATATTTCCTGATCGTGGCTACCGCCTTCCGACTCAGGATCTCCCACTCCTTATCTGTCTTGCCTGCTGGTCTCTCATCAAGGATAATGGGCTCATGCAAATCTTTGCAGTAGAGATGATCTTCCATCATCGGTCTCCAATAAGTGAAGTTGTCTGCGGTCAACTTGAACATATCTCCATCATGAGTTATGCCACTGGTCTCCATCTTGTCTCCTTCAGAACCCGTCGAACTCGGGCTCTGATACCACTGTTGGGAAAAACTCGGTTCCCTCAGATCGGCTCAGGGGCCTTTGTGCGGAAGTCAATCAACAAGATCCCGATCTCGGATCTCGGCAATACCTCGGCCTGAACTTCACCAGGTCAGGCAGCGCAGCGGAAAAATCAAAACGAAAACAGGAGAGAGAGAGAAGAAGAACACAACCAGATTTAACGTGGGAAAACCTTCTCCAATGAAGAAGTAAAAACCCACGGGACCTAGTCCAGATCAAAAAATCCACTATGAAAAAAATGGTTACAAATAATCAAATACACCAATGTGGTGGTTAACTCAACCTCTCCAACAATGGTGATAATCAAACTACCTTAGAGATGTTTCACTCAAACTCTCTCTAGAGATCTCTCAAATGCAAAGCATAAAGCTTTTGCTCAAACAATCAAATAATTCTCTCAAATTTGTTCTCTCAAATCTGACATCTCAAATCTGACCTTGCCTCTACCCTCAACTAATGAGTATATATATAGAGGAGGTGGAAATTAGGGTTAGGGTTTTTAGGAAACCCCTCAAATGGGCTTGGGCTTAGCATTGAAGGAGGAAGCCCAACATGTAGTCCCAGACTGATGTTGCGTTTCACAGGCTAAGGATAGACAACTCCCTACTGCAGACTTCTTTTGGATGCCTTCATGAGATTCCCCCTTCAACTGAACCAACTTCCCTTGCCAATCAAACTCCATTGTTAGTTGGTTGTAATCATGTGTTACTTTGCCCAATGATTCCAACCATGTCATTCCCAAGATGATTCCCAGTGTATCAAGATCAAGTACCCATAAATCCATCTCAAATGTCTGGCCTTGCACCATCAACTTCACCTTCAGGCATTTACTGTCACATACCAAGAACTCACCATTTCCTAGGAAAACTCTCATTTTCCTGATGCGTATCACTGGGATCTGCAAAGCTGAAACTAAATGTCTCTGTATAAAGCTATGCGTGCTACCAGTATCTACTAGTATTGTTACTGTTTGTCCTTGAATGGTGGTAACAAAATTCAAGGCTTTGGAATTGTGTATTTCAGACAAAGAATGCAGTGATGCATCCTCATTGACCGCACCAGTCTCATTAAAGTTCCAAACAATTTCCTCTCCATCTTCCTCATCGCCCTGCTCCTCTCCCACCAGAAGTAAGAGTTTCCCTTTACATCTATGCTGTTTATTCCATTTTTCATCACAACTAAAACATAGGCCTAATTCACGTCTTTTATTCCACTCTTCTTGAGACATTCTCTTAACCGGTACATGGGATGTTGATGTCTGAGATGATGGATTCTGAGTTGTTGAAGAGTGGACTGCTACAGTTTTGTTGGGTATTGAGGTGCCCACCGAAGACGTTATGTTCGCAGTTTGATTGGTCACCCCTTCACTGGACTGGTAGCTGCGAAATTGTGTTCTCTTCGGGTTGTTTGATGCCCCATTATTCATAGATACACGTAGGTCTGTGTAATGAGCGTCATAAACAAATGCAAAATGCATTGCTCGTTGAAGAGTCTTTGGCTCATGAATTTCAATTGCTCTTCGTAAATCAGGAGATAACCCCGAAACAAAAAAACTCAATAACAAATCATCATCAACATTGGTAGTCTGATTCATCAACTTTTCAAATTCAAACAAATAATCTTTGAGTGTCCCTGTTTGTGTTACCTTAGAAAGCATGCCCGTAATGTTTTGATGTGGCTTCACACCAAAACGCTGCCGTAATGCCTTTGTGAAATCTGGCCATAGACGAATTGTTCCTCCTTTGTAAGTCCACTGGAACCATGATGAAGCAGGACCTTCCATCCTCAGACCTGCTAATTGAACCTTTAACGCCGGTGGAACCTTCTGTAATTCGAAGAAGAGTTCTGTTTTGAAAATCCAATTATCTAGATTTGTGCCATCAAATAGCGGAATCTCCATTCTCACAAATTTCAGCAACGATCGTGGGTCTGTGGTATCCTTTTGCCCCATCTCGTTATGAAAATCTGCGGAGCCAGCCGAAGATGAACCTGTGCCTGAATCGTGTTGATTCTCCGGTGATTTGCCTGCCTGCGAATGAAGAACCCCCATGGAATCATTCAATTGTTGCATTTGAGCAACCAGTAGTGAGATCTGGTTTTGTGATTCGTCGAAACGATTCTGCAAAGATGCAACGACCTCCGCTAGTTCCTGAACCCGCATCGTGAGGAGAGAACAAGAATGAAAGCACCAATGTTGGACTCTACCTGAGCAACAGGGAAAAGAGAACCAAACGAATCAAAGAGATGCAAAAATGGGTAATACCTCTGAGCAACAGAGAGAGAAGAATTTTATTCAATGGTAGCCAAGTGTTTTTACAACAATGAATTGATGACCCACTAATGTCCCCTGTTTTCCCTTTTATACAATTCTCTCTTTCCACACCCTTACACGTGTGAATACTCCAGTTCCCTTCCCTTTATTCCTACACCTGTCTCTAATTCCTCAAAGAATTAACACGTGTTGATACGTGTCTTTAACACAAAAAATCCCTAAGCCTTGATGAAGGTTTTCTTTCTCTATTTATTCTCCTTGGTTCATTGCTTCTGGTTTCCTGATGTGTATCAGGATCCTATATATATATATATATATATATATAGGTCATATATTCGTTCAATTATGCATCAACACATGAAGTTTCATTCTTCTAGTCCAAGTGGATTTAATTTTTCTTATCTTACATGTGCCGAATTAAATATAATTCTAGTGGAAATGGCATGATAATAACTGTAATATAATCGTAATCTCGTAAATCCAGACCAAAATTTTATCCTTACACATGCATGAGGCTAGACAATTAGATCTTGTACTTTAGGATGAAGTGAACTGAAACAAAGTTATCTCTATTACCAATATTGGTTAATGCCTTCCTATCATTGGTAACATTTAATTCTTATGGAACATTGAATCGAGAGATGTTAACTTATCGGAACAAGAGAAATTTCTTATTTTTTATTATTAAATGCAGGAAAAGTTGTATTGACAAATTCTTTTTTCTTATAAATTACATTAAATCTGGCTGGTCACAGTCTTTTCATTGAAGTCTGACTAGACTTAGTGTAGTTTGTAAATTTGTAAGGAAAAAAGTTTGTCAATATAACCCCTCCCATTAAATGCATATCATTTCAATTGTCATTGTTATTTCTCACTTTAGATATATTTTTAATATTATGGCTTAACGTGTAGCACATTCACCCACTATAATTGAGTTAAGTCAAACTTACAACTCTTTCGGTATATGCTTAACTATGACCTTATTAAGCTTCATTTATATATGCTTAAGGAGGAATGCAACTTTTTTGATATTTTGATGTCCTTATTGTTAGAAATTTGAGTATATATATTAATAAAAAAATGTTCTAAATAATAAATATATAAATGAAACTACTCATATTTAATGTTTTAAGATTTTGGTTTAAAATATATATCAAGTCTACTATTTTTATTTCCCCCTTGACTCATGAATAAACGTCTTCTTAATTTTTGAACATCCTTAATGCAATTTTGGACCTAATTAAGATCCCTCCTTTGTACGATATTTATGGAAAGAAATATTTATCATTGTAGAGTGGTTTTGTTTATACAAGGTTTGTGGGGGGGGGGGGGGGGGTACAATTTTTTGATAGAGTTTTTTTGGATAAATTTAACTTCGTATTTTTGGCAAATAATTAAGTATCTTATCAACCTTTAATTTTGATAACCACCTCTTTAATTATGAAGAATATTTCAACAGTCATAAATTTTTATTTACTTTTTTTTGGTCAAGTGATCTTATTCAAACTTTTCTTAACTAACAACTTCTCAATTATCAAGTCCATCATTATTTTCTTGTTAAATAACATCCATTCTTAGAAACCAAAGAATGTTATTTAAAATTTATAAAATATAAGATGGGATCACTTAAAATCTCTACTCCAAAATAAGTGTGGAGAAAATTAATTATTTAAAATTAAATTATTTTTTATCCTTAGTTCTTTTCCTATCTTCCATTTTTAGGGGTGTTTGCCTCGCCATCTCTCTCTCTCTCTCTCTCTCTCTCTCTCTCTCTCTCTCTCTCTCTCTCTCTCTCTCTCTCGGTAGGCAAGGCCGCAAGGCTATTATTATTTAATTCCCATTGCTTTCACCCTTATGAAGGCTATAAGCTATTTTCCATCCACACAATGAAGGCTATAAGCATCCACACAAAGTTGTTTTTATATATATATATATATATATATATATATATATATATATATATATTGTTTTTAAGAGAAAAAGAATAACAGAAAATTTTAAGCAAGTTTTTCAGTTATGATTTTGAGGATCCAAATGTGGACTTTAATGTCAATCAGTTAGTTCAATGAATCTAGATATAGTTCGGGGTTTGATCTTCTTCTGTGCAATCAGAAGTTACAATGTGCTACATGCAGATATTGACCCCAATTCTTGTCTGCTTCTTAGAGTATAAAATAAAAGTTATGTACCCAATGGGATTAAATACATCTTTGGAGATTGGCGGAGAGTTTTTTTTTGGTAATTGATCCTAATTAGTCTTTGAGGCGAATCAGAATTCCCTGGTATTCTCACGAGTTTGACTTTTTGAGCCGCCCGGGTTCGACTCTTTGAGCAGCCTATGAAACTAATCCAAAGTTCGGGTGCGAGTTCAAGGATTACGGTACTTATGCCCCTCCCCAGATGGTGTTGGTAAGATTCGAACCGAGGTCCTCTCCCACCACTCAGTCCCTATACTACCAACTGAGTCACCACACTTGGGTGAAGGGCGAAGAGCTTTAATTGTGATTAAACTCCAACTCGAGATTAGTCTCATAACCAACTCAAAAAACTGAAGTTTGTAGGAATCCGCAAAAGTCCACTCACTTTAAAAAAATAATTAGGGTCAATATATAAAAAATAAAATAAAAAACAAACGTCGGACATTATAAAATGACCTTTTAAGCTCTATATGCTCTTCTACAAGCTGCTTCTACAATCATAATCTAAAACTATTTTAAAAATATATGTTGGCAGTTTATGTATACAAATGCAACTAACTCCATAACTGTAATAACTGAAATAGTATATCTAGCTAGGGTATAATATTTGGTCAAATGTTCCTGGAGGGAGAGAGAATCAGATGTGAAACATGGGGACACATGTGATCACATGAATGTTTGGAGAAGGAATAGGACAACAGGTTGAGACCTTAG
The DNA here is from genome assembly GCF_033153095.1 of Gastrolobium bilobum. Classification (NCBI taxonomy): domain Eukaryota; kingdom Viridiplantae; phylum Streptophyta; class Magnoliopsida; order Fabales; family Fabaceae; genus Gastrolobium; species Gastrolobium bilobum. Next base: position 12,729 of record NW_026896969.1, read on the forward strand.
CTGAGGAAATGGTCAATAAGCTTTAAATGAACAAATAATTAACTTATCATAGAGAATACCATGTGCTTCGCAGACCGCCACTATATCCCAAGCTGAATATATAATTAAATAAGGTGAACCTAGCTACCTCCAAACTTTTATTATAAAAATTACAGTAATGATTAATATTTATATTAGGAGAAATGAATGCTATGTAATTTGTTTAAAAAATGTACAATTTATCATATAATGTTATGGGAAAAATGTTATATTTATAAATTTTTTGTTTACAAACTCTCATACTATGAATCACTATGAATGATTTCAGGTGAATACTCAGAATTAGGAGGAGTGTGAGGGCACAGTAGCTTAGATGGCTATATTCCAACAAAGTAATAGTAAAGTAAGAGATTATGCAATTTGTGTCTTTTCAATGAAGATGGATATTTACAAGGAAAGAAAATTCTCTAGTGTGAGAGAGATGAGCCATAATTATTTTACCTTTGTGGATATCATTAGAAGTGAAGCAGCACACTCTCACCTGTGTGTGCTTAGGAAACGGGAGATCTAGTACAATGCGAGGACATTTGTTTCACTTTAGGGTGCTGCGGTTCAACTCCTATAATGAACTTTTTGTGACCAGTTCAATGAATTGGGGATATGTGGTCAGTCCAAAATAATGTGTATAATCCTAATTAATGAATGTGTTATGTTGGCACAAGATGTAATTAGTAATTGAAAGATCCATAGAGTTTTTCAAATCCAATATTTCTAGGGAAAAAATGTGTGTCCAAATAAAAAATCCAGGAGTTTGAGTTTTTTGGTGTAAAAATCGAGAACATTGTGCATAAATTTTTATATCTTTGATAACACGTACTATTTTCAACTAATATTGTCTAGAAGCTATTATAATGATTTTAGAAAATTATTACCATATATTTAAGTGCAAACTTCACATTTCAACATAATTTCGTTAGGCTTATTCATTATATATAGAGAATTTCCATCGCGGTAAGAACAAATTTCATACCAACTTTTGTTTTTGCACAATGTTGCCCAATAAAATCTTGAGGCCCAAGAATTTAGTCAGGTACTTGAAATGTCCAATAATTTTTCTCTCTGGGCCTAAGGAGAAAAGGATGAAATAGAAAGATAGTGGATCATTTGAGACTTCTATATCCCACCTTTAGGGTTGAGAGTTCATCCCTACGAAACTTCCCTATCAAATATTGGCCAATATCAAACCAAACAATTTGCAAAATTCTTCACAAAATTTATAGCAATAAATTTTTTTAGAGTAAAGTCTTTTTTGAATCTCTAATAAAAAATATGATCTTCACTTCGTCTCTTACAAAAAAAATTGATATTAATCTTTTTTTAAAGACTAAATTGGATCTTTATTGAATTTATGAAGAATTACATTTTCAAAGAACTAGAATTATAGAGGAATCAAAAATTAACTTTTTTTTGTAAGTGACAAAAGTGAGAACTGTATTTTTTGTTAGATACTTTATTCAAATTTCTATCTAAGATGCAACAGAAATTTCCATCTCAAGTTATCGTACTTTATTTTAATTTTTTGTTGCTGGTATATCATCTCATATTTCTCATATTGCGGCAAATTAGCTATATGAACCGTACTAACATTTTTTTTATATGAAGGAATGAAGGTGGTTCCACTAAGCATGCCATTTTTATTTTTATTTTGGTTAAAATCTTCAGGACATGAAAATTACACGTGTTTTTTTTTTATAATCAATGAAATTCTGAATTTTGATCCATTAATCAAAATGGAGAGACAAATCAACTCTATCTAATTTTCGACTATCCTATGTAACAGTGAGTGGACAATTTTTTATTTTATTTTTAACTTCGATATTACTAATATGATTCAACTTGATGAAATTTGGTTAGAGTAAGAAAACCCAATATACAAACTATCAAGTGAGATGAAAATTATAAATTTATGAAAATAAACCTTAATTGGTCCGTAATAGAACCTTAATTACAGTATGAGTTGCTAGTAACACCTATGAGCTACTTGCTACGAATGAGAGGCTATTTGCTACACTTTAAGTGCTACAAATAGCCATGAACAGTTATAAAAGCTTTGAAATTTTAGGAGAAAAAATAAGGGTAGTTGGTAGTGCTTCCTCTTACAAGGGTGAGGAGTATAGAGTGTTTAGGACCCCTTGTAATGTTAACATAACCTTTTATTTATAGACAAAAATGTTAGTTGTTTCCTATAATACTTGAAGTCTACATCTTTATGATTATGCCAGTGTCTTTGGTGGTTACCAAATTGTGCACCTTTATGATCATGTTATGTGTCTTTAGTGGTTACCAAATTCTTCCCTCCATAATGCATGTCTTCCATCTTCAAAAGTGGGTTTTATGTTTCTCGATCATGCGTGCACTAATGAATAAATGTTCAAAATTAATATCCTCTCGTTATTGGAAATTTTTGGGTTATTTGAAATATTATACTAATTCCACTAGTAAGATTATTATAAAATTATAGACAAAATTTAACTGGTTCATCCAAAATGAGCTACGTCCATCGGAGATATCAAATCCTTTATAAAAAATTTCAAAAGTATACAATATACTACGCTCAAATTCTTCCCTGAACCAAAGAACCTCGGATACATCCTCTCCTTATTTCTCATACAATTGAATTTTTTGATTTCTTTCTCTCTCAAATAGCTGACTCACTCAAGCACACCAGTTGAATATTTTATTACTCCTTTTAAAATCAAGAAATTAATATTACTCTAGCCAATAATAATGGAGCCAATCAATTTATCGTTATTTTCAATGATAATGGAGCCAATTAATTTACCATTATAACGGAATAAATCGATTTTCCATCCATAAGAATCAAGCAAGAGTTTAATGTCCATTAACTTTGACTTAAAGACTAATAATCTCTCACTTGAAGTAAAAAGAAAATGCATGTAATATTTGTGCTCATCTTCTTCACTGATACTGCTCCACTCCCATTGAATTAGAGAGCTCTTTCCATGAGCAATTATTGAACAAATCAAAAGCTAGTTCTAACTTTACTCGATTAGTAAAACACGACCAATACACATGTGTAGCCCCAAACCTATTGACTAAGCAATTAACGTCAAAGTGGGATCTCGAACTATCCTCACTGTTAAAGATACCTTTTCTTTGCCATCGTTTACCCAAATAGCTAACTCTTGTCTCTACACTAACTACGAAATGGACATTATGATAAGGGATTGGACCCCTATTTGTTGAAAACATAAACGAAGAAAGAGAAAAAGGTTGAAACAAGAAAGATTCACTTTATTATTCAGATGATTGTTTTCTTATTTGGATCAGTACTTATACAAAAAAATGTTTGCAACTCAACGATTGCCACGTCATACATTCAGTCACACCATACAACTAAACCTTCAACTGAAAAGTTTTGCAACTAACATAAACTATTCACAATTTTGTTACAACTAATAGCACGACAACAATACCCTCCCCTTCAAAAGCAACCTTGTCCTCAAGGTCAAGTTACACCTTTTGTTTCACTATTTTCAAGACAGCAAAATATCTCATCTTCATTTTCACTTCTCTGATTTTCATCATCACCAATCAACAACAAACACTTATTCTTGCATTTGTGTTTATTCGACCATTTTTCATCACAATAGTTGCACAAGCCTAACTCCCTCTTCTTCTGCGATTCTGCCGAGGATAACTTCTTTACATTTGATGCTCATAATGCCAAAGTCTGATTGGGCTGAGTAACAGTCGCACTGGTTTGTGAGATAGTTTTTGTGGCAAAACTCTTCGATGACACTCTGTTTTGCTCCAATGATAAAGAAAGTTGCAACTCCTCATGATGATCGTCATAAGCCATCGCGAGTTGCATGACATGATGCAAAGAAACTAGAGATTGAAGTTCAATTATTCCCCTTAACTCTAGATTTAAGCCCGAGACAAAGAAGCACATTAACAAATTATCTGACAAACCTGAAATTTGATTCATCGGCGGTTTCAATTGCTGAATGTACACCTGTAATGATCTAGCTAGGGAAAGCTTAGATAAAACTCCTCTTAAATCTCTATACGCCGAAACACCAAAATATTCTTATAATATCCCACGTCAGTAAATTCAGTAATTAGGAATTTACCCTGATTTATCAATTAAATAATTAGATCATAAATCTAATTATCCGATATAAATTAGATACAAAAAACTAATTTAGTACAAAGTAAGTCATTTTTTATATGAAAGTGCAATTTCAGTGAGTTTTGTAGTAAAAATGCAAATTAGGCAAAAATATCCCAAATTGATGAATAGTACTAGTAAAAGCCAGATATATGAAAACTATGAAAGCTCGACACATTTTGTAAAATTTTAAGACATTTGGCTAGATAGAGTAAGAAGTGAAGTCAAAATAGAAAATTACCATATTCAGTGGTGTTACCAAATACTACTAAACACTTAAGTGACCAAAGAAAAGGAAAATAGAGACACAAAGCCTCACATTTCACTCTCTTTTTCTCCAACTCTTCAACAGCCCCATAAAAGAGAAAATGAAGGAAGTTTCAAAAATTGCAAGGAACTTAACTCCCTCGTTTCACAACCAAATCACTTGGTTCCAAAAGCAAACTTATGTCAAATTTCCTCCTCTACGTGACCATCAAAACGCCCTATAGAGTGAGATACTCAACCTTTTCCATTTTGAAAATATGAGGGAAATTGGTATTTTTAGTGTTTTGGGTGCAATTGAGCTAGGGGTTTACTTCTCCTAGTATTCTAAGTTGTTCTATGGTAAGTTTGCACAACTCAAACATCATTTTCGTGGATTTTTAATATTGTTAGGTTTTGAATGAATAGTGTTATGAATTTTGATGTTTTATGTGGATTTTAATGGTTGTTGATATTGTGGTATGTTGTAAAGTTGATCCCAACGTCATTGTGAGTTATTTCCACCGATTGGAATCCACCATATCTCAAGTTGGTGATTTATGAATTTTCACATAGGGGTAAGTTATGAGAATGATTACTTAAATATGTTCTAACCAAATGCTTAGTGATAAATGTGTTAAAGAATGTATAGAATGTAAGAATGATCACACTTCCACAATTATGCCATAGGTTGCCTTGTGTGGATTGAGTGTGATTGAAGCTTATAAGGCTTGAAGGAAAGCAAAGGGAAGTCTACGAAAAAGATAAACTTCTAGACCTTAGGCACTAGTCCCTTGTGTGTTTCACCATGATCCCTTGGGGAGTAATGGTTTGATGTTGCGCATTTGGTATTAACTTTTGCATGATGCATGATAGAAGTAGATAGATAAGAGCCATAATAAAAGTGGAAAGATAATAAAGAGCCACAATCAAAGTGAAAATCTCTTGTGATAGCCTTAATGAGGTGTTATGCATATTCCTTTAGAAATGCATTGGTTGGACAAACCAGAGAAAGAAAATAAAGAGCCACACAATAAAATGGAATACTCTTGTACGTTTTATTTTAGAAAATTAAGAGTCGCACAACAAACTGGAACATTCTTGTATATTGTTACAAAAATATATGTATGATGCTTGTTTTGATATTTGATGCATTGAAGTGAACTATAGGGTGGAGTGATGCTTCAAGGACCCTTCGTTTACTGAGATTTTTATCTCACCTCATGTTCGGGGATATCATTTCAAGTACCTCCGTTGATGGAGAGGGCGCATATGATGACAAGAGGCTAAGCTAGATAGTATATATGGCATGCTGCATGTTTTAGGATTACTTTTGTTTATCATGTAAATGTATCATATTTTGAGAGAAACATGTATTTTGGGAAAAAGAATGACAGTTGATGATCATTGTCCTTTTTGTATTATTCATATTATTGGATGTTGTATAGAACTTTGATCATGTTCATGTGTATTCTAAGTCCCTACATTGTGTAATGTAAAGATTATGAGACTTAAGGGCATTTGGTGTGTTTATAAGGATGGATGTATATTCATTTTAGAAGATTATATATATATATATAGGGGAGGGATATTTTGACTCCAGAGTAAGACTTACAAGTTTTACTTCTCATCTCAACCGTTGATTTCCGTCCATCTAACGGTTATCTATACCAATTAATTAATTATTAATTTTTAATAAATAATACCCGTTAGATGAACGGAAATCAATGGTTGAGATGAGGAGTAAGACTTGTAAGTCTTACTCTAGAGTCAAATGATCCCTCCCCATATATATATATATATATATATATATTGTGAATATGCATGAGGATATATGTCAAAAGAGACTAGGTGATTTACTTGTATGACAATGTATTGTGCAAGTTGAGAATAATGATAAGTATAGGGCATGAAATGTATGGTGTGTGCATGTAATGCCAAAGCGGTGGATATCTTGTACTTCAAGTAATAATGACTTGTGAGTCAAGTAAAAGGCGTGAATGCCTAAGAGTAATGTATAAGTGATATATGTCGGAGGATGTAAGAGCTACCATGTTTGTGAAAGTAAAATGGCCTTGAAGGCCGTAGCATGTGAGAGGGAAAAACAAAATTTTTCATATGCGGAATTACACATGCAATCAAGAATTATGCTTTATGGCATGTGATGTTACCTTTGTTTGTGAGTTCAAAACTCCAAGACGATCAATGTTAGGTTTGAAGGGTTCAAACCCTCTAACGTTGATCCACACTACCCACGTCAAGATGCAAGAACGCTTTCTTGAAAGCCACCAATTGACCACCACAGAGAGGCTTGCTATGCGCTCAATAGATGAAGAAGGAGGCTAGGTATATGTGTTTAGAAGAGTGAAGTCTCCAGCATGAAAACCTCACAAGAGTGGGAATGGTATATAGAAGAATTGGCTAGGTTCTTTTGAAAAACCTTAAGGAGGAACTCACCAACTAGGCGCATAAGAGAGGGAGAGAATTAGTATTTCAAATCAGAATTTTTACTTTACTTATAATGAAAGTGGCGCACAAGTGAGTGAGACAAAGGTGGAGTTGTTGCAATTCAAAAATCCCAACAACCTCCCCTTTGAATCCTCATAAGACTAGGTCTTTATCTAGTCAAAATTCTGAACCAATGGTCATCATATGACCACCAATTCATGCGCCCCTATTCAGCCCAAAAAAGGTCCAGATACATTTGAGCTGTTGCATTCAAGTTTGAACCAACTAGCTCACTGAATCTCTCAACAACCAAATCTAATTGGAGCTTGTTGGTTTGACAAGATGACAATCATCTCCCACCAAAATGGCGCCCCAAATCAGCCCTTGGAGATCTCCATAGATCTTCTCTTGATACAAGGGATTTGTTCCAACAAGATCTCATCTTATCCTTTTGTTATGAAACAACTTTTCATAGCCAATTCAAATTTGAATTCAAACATTTAAATTCAAACGTTCAAACATTTAAATTCTAAATTCAAATTCAAATTTCAAATTCAAATTCAAAATTCAAAATTCAAAATTCAAATTTCAAATTTCAAATTTCAAATTTCAAAATTCGAATTCAAAATTCGAATTTCAAAATTCAAATTCAAAATTCGAATTTCAAAATTCAAATTTCAAATTCAAAATTCAAAATTTAAATATTTGATAATTAATTTAACTAATTAAATTAATTAGTAATGTCTTGGACCATCCAAGCCCATTAACAATACCATGTGCCCTCTCCCTCTTAGGTGGGCTTCAAAACTTCATCTTGGGCTAACAACCATTATTAGGCTCAATACCTTTAATGTTATATCATCATGACATTAAGGTGTTAGTGTGTGACCCATTAGGTCCAACATAGCCACTGACATAAATGGGCTTGGGTCCAACAAGCCCACAACCCATTTAATGACAACACAGAGCACTAGCAATGCTTTGTTGCCCCAGAGCTAGTTAGATTAATGACTTGATCATCCTATTACTCAAGAGATACATGTTCTATTCCAAGGGGTTTATCCAGTTACTCATATAAAATATTAACAATAATATTGAGACAAAATATGAAACAGGATAAATAGTGCTTTTATTTATTTGCGACAATATAAAAGGTCCACATATATCCTAATCTAATCAAAAGATTGTCTCTAGGACATCCATATACTAACAGTTTGTTGGGCATTGGTTAGCCATTCAATGTCAACTAGGTGAATTGGAAGTAATTGGGTTGGGAATCAATCCAAATATAAGAGTACCTCAGTCTTATGATCTATTTTTCATATCCTTTGTGATAAATTTTGATTCTTGACCTTCATGGAAGTTGTAGATATTTCTCTCAGCTTTCCAACAAGACCAAAATTGTATTAATTTGATAAGTATAACTCAAGTTATGGCCATAATACCAAAGTGGGTTTCAGTCCCCTACTTAGGCTCCAGTCCCTTGTTCTGCGGCTCTACCGATGCCGTAGTGGTGCCCTTGGCACCACAAAACTGAAGAAATTGAGTTCTCTAGCGCTACTAGCGCTAGACAATAGCAGCAAACTCATCAGTTGTGCTTCTGGTGCTGGGTTGGCGCTACCAGCACCAGCCCATTGTTGTCTTCAGCACCCCCTTTTGTAGAAATTTCATAACTTGAGCTAGCAAGCTCCGAATTGAGTGCAGTTTGGACCTATGTGAAGATAACTTAAAGATCTACAACATAGTCAGAGATTGGAGCTATTGGGTAAGATATTCATTCCCATATTATAGTAAGAGATTGGAGCTATTGGGTAAGATATTAATTCCAGATTAAATTGTAATTTGATGTTTTATTTAACTTATGGGTTTCATAGCTCGGGCTATACTTAACCAATGGATTAATGTAATACCTTTTCAGAAAGCCCAAAATGTTTAGTTTAACATAATAAAATATAGGAACTAATGGTTATATGAATTATTCCAAGTTTTATAAAATGTGTATAATGTCAGTGTTGAACACGAATAAAGTGAGTTTTATGCCATAGAAGTTTATGGGGATTTTATGGTTATGTCTATAAAGTATAGTGAGATACTTTAAGGTTATGTATTATATTTTCGTACTTTATTTTAGTTATGATCACATATTTGAATTATCTTAATACAGATAGGAGTTTTAATTGAAAACAGCAAGCATTAATAAAAATAAATTTAGCTATATTTTTAATTCAAGTGTTGTGATTGTAACTGTTCTTAATATTTTATGTAATGATAACAAACCAGAGTACTACAACGTGTTATATTTTATGCTATAAGAGCAGCTTCTAAGGAATAACCTAGTGTTATAGTTGAGAAAGCTAGATGTATAGTGATTGCTAGTGTTTGACTTGATAATACATTGCGAAATGCTGAGTATGAGTCTGATCAACTTATTTCTTAACTATGATGATTGTAGAATCATGGTAAACATCGGGATGCACTCGGATAGCTAAGTGAATGTGAAATTTCATTGGATAATAAAATATCTTAAGAAATGACCTTATAACAGATATTGAGGTCATGTGAGATACTATTGATGTTGTAAGCTTATGACTAAGCCTCTAGCAGAGAGACTTGAGGCAATTGAAATGCTAATCAGGATGATTGTGATTCATATTCCCTAAAGTATAGGGACAAGTTGAATAAGTTATGAGATGAATATAGGTGAAAACCAATGAATGTGGGATTATATGATTCTTAATAGAGAAGAAACGGAGAAAAATGAACAAGATTCAAATGTTCGAAAAGAGGATGAAGAGATTCAGCAACACTCACCAACATAATTGTCTGGGAAACCAGATCAAGACAAAGGCAAAATGGGAAAGGGAAACCGAGAGTGGTGGAAACATCAACGAGATACAAGTTAGTATGGGATTACATCTGTGATAATACCCTTTTCAACAGGAAAGAGGTACTTGAAAGTTTTGATACACGAGAGGATATAAGTGAAGAGAGACACATGATGATGATAGATAATGGGACAACCTTGGAGGAAGTGGGTTTAAAAGATCAACACGTGACACCTATTGAGGATAACCATAACATGGAAACCTATAAAGAAAAATAATAAATGGAGGTGGGTAACTCCCAATCCCTGGTTATAAAAGAGCAACCTAGGCAAGAGCAGGTGAGACAACTTCGAACCACCTCGCAACCCCAATTGGGTAGAAAGTTTCCAGCTCAACCTGGTCACCCTAAGACACTTGATCCTACACCAAGCGAATAGGTTCAAGCTAGGCTAGCCAACCGAGAGCAAGCACCCAAAAGGGATAAGTCACGTCAAGATCGTTCAGGGACGCAAGCCCATCATCAACTTGCGAACCAAAACGTAAGTGCCAATGAATGTTATCTCCTGGAACTGCAGGGGAGCAGCCAAGAAGAACTTGGCCTAAATATTGAAAATGTTTATAAGAAAGAATAAAGTAGAACTCATCATCCTTTTCGAAACAAGAGCTCAAAGTGAAGTTTATAGGAAGTTAGCCAAAAAAATTAATTTTGATCAATATCTTGTAGAGGAAGTCTAGGGGTTTGCTGGGGGCATTTGGATCCTTTTGACTACCAACCAGATAAAGGTGGAACTCATAACTCGTGACAGACAATTCATGCATTTGAAGGTGAACTTAAAATATTATCGTAGTTTCCTTTACACAACAGTTTACGTGAGTCCTCAAGAAGCAAACTGTCAGGTCCTTTGGCGTGATCTGCGTAACCTCAACATTGATATTGAGGAACCTTGGATTGTGGCTGGTGATTTCAACGAGATAGCAAATGTTAATGAGAAAAAGGAGGTGTTAGGTCAGACCCATCCCAATGTGCCCAATTTGCTGAGTTCCTGGAAGATTGTTGTGTGATTGATTTGGGTTGTGAGGAGACTTTTTACACTTGGCAGGGACCAAAGTGGCCTAATCTAAATCGAGTCTTCAAAAGACGAGATAGGTGTTGCGCTAATCTAGCTTGGTGCACCAAATATGAAGTGGCTAGAGTTGGTGGCCTTCCCAGAGTCAACTCAGACCATAATCCGCTGCTGATGGAAATCACGAAAAAGCCTCAAAAGTGGGATCAAAGATTGTTTCACTTCTTTTCTAGTTGGCTGGACCACCCTGAGTTTTCACAATTTATGCAGAAGCAATGGAGTAACAGAAAGAAAATTGCATTTATGCTCCAAAATATTGTTCTTCCATTGAAAAAATGGAACAAGATAGTCTACGGAGATATTCGTAAGAGGAAAGAATTCCTTATGAGATAACTTAGTGTAGTGAAACTTCGAAGGTCAAACCTAGACTCATAGGAGTTGTAACAAATTGAAAGAAATATTCACTAGAATTTAAACATAACTCTTGAGCAGGAGGAACTTCTCTGGTATCAGAAATCTCGTTAGCAGTGGATAGTAGATGCTGACAAAAACACAAGATACTACCAGATGAAATCGTTTTGAAAAGAAAGCACAACAAGGTTATTCGCCTAAAGACCGATAACAAACAATGGGTGTCGAATAAGGAGGAGCTAAAGAGTTTGGCAGTGAATTTTTGTAAGAATTTGTTTATAGAGGAAGCCCCTCACAAGATATGGTTGGAATCAAAGAATAGATAGCCGATTTTAACCCAAGAAGAGGTAGAAGACATAGCTAGAATCCCTAATCTGATGGAGATAAACAAAACTCTATAAAGTAAATGGGGGCCTACAAAGCCCCTGGCAATGATGGTTTTCCCACTGTTTTCTTCCAACGCTATTGGCAAAAATTGAATCAGCAAATTCTTGATTGCGTGCAAAAGATATGGAATCACCCTAAGAATATAGCAGCTCTAAACTCCACTTTGTTGGTTCTTACACCTAAGGTTAGAAACCTTTCTCTTATAAGTCAATTCTGACCCATTTCTTTATGTTCAGTATCATACAAACTGCTCAGCAAAATAGTAGTTCACAGTCTAAAGAAAGTAATGACACAAATCATATCACTTGTCCAAGCTAGCTTTGTCCCTCAGAGACATATACACGATAATATCATAATTGTTCAGGAGCTAATCCATGATATGCATAAGATGAAGGGTAGGAAAAAATTTATGGCAATCAAAATTGATCTGGAAAAAGCATATGATAAAATTAGCTGGGGATTTCTGAAAAAAACTTTGGAAGAAGTCAGCCTTCCCACCAAGATGAGGGAGATCATTATGTCGGCAATATCTTCAACTCGCATTAATGTTCTGTGTAATGGAGCTCTTATTGAGGAATTTTTCCCTTCAAGAAGAGTCCGTCAAAAAGACCTTTTATCTCCGTATTTGTTTGTCATTGGAATGAAAAAGTTATCACACATCATAGATACGACAGTGGAGGGGAATTTATGGAAGCCGATTCAAATAAAAACGAATGGCCCCAAGATCTCCCATTTGATTTTTTAACTTTGTAATGGTGGGAAAACTTTTGGAAAAATTATTGTGGCAGACAGCTCATTTAATGTCCCACTACTTTTCTTTTGTTGTATATTATGAGTAAAAAAGACCTCTACTTTTCTTTTATTGTATATCCCTCTGTTTTTTTGTTAGCCCTATTAATGCTGCATAAAAAAACAAAAATGTTAAAAAAATATTGTAAATAAAAAAATTATTTATATTGTAAAATAAATTTGAAATTTGAAAATAATTAAATGAAAAATTATGTGAACAATTTTTTTGTGGCAGACAACTCATTTAATATCGTATTTATTTCTACATTAGAATTTCCAAGTTAATAATAACTCAACTCTTTTAAATTTAAATTTAAGTTTAAATATAAATTTTGAATTTGAATTTTTAACTTTGTAATGGTGGAAAAACTTTTGAAAAAATTTTGGTGACAGAAAGCTCATTTAATGTCCCACTACTTTTCTTTTGTTGTATATTATGAGTAAAAAGACCTCTACTTTTCTTTTGTTGTATATCCCACTATTTTTTGCATGGATAATTGTTAGCCTAATTAATGCTGCATAAAAAAACAAAAATATTAAAAAATATTGTAAAATAACAAAATTATTTATATTGTAAAATAAATTCGAAATTTGGAAATAAATTAAATGGAAAATTATGTGAACAATTTTTTTGTGGCAGACAACTCATTTAATATCACTTTTTTTTCTACATTGGAATTTCTAAATTGATAATAACTCAACTCTTTTAAATTTTGAATATATGTTTAAATTTGAATTTTTAACTTTGTAATGGTGGGAAAACTATTGGAAAAATTTTGGTTGCAGACAACTTATTTAATGTTTACTATTTTTCTTTTGTTGTATAATATCTGTAAAAAAGACCTCTACTTTTCTATTGTTGTATATCCCACTATTATTTTTTGTTAGCCTTATTAATGCTGCATAAGAAAAACAAAAATATTAAAAAAAATTGTAAATTAACAAAATTATTTATATTGTAAAATAAATTCGAAATTTGGAAATAAATTAAATGGAAAATTATGTGAACTATTTTTGGTGGCAGACATTTCTTTCTACATTGGAATTTCAAAATTAATAATTACTCAACTCTTTTAAATGTCAAATTTAAGTTTAAATTTAAATTTTAAATTTGAATTTTTGACTTTAAATGGTGGGAAAATTTTTGGTGGCAGACAGCTCATTTAATGTCTCACTACTTTTCTTTTGTTGTATATTATGAGTAAAAAAGACCTCTACTTTTCTTTTATTGTATATTCCACTACTTTTTGCATGGGTAATTGTTAGCTGTAATAACCAAAAAAAAAAAAATATATATATATATATATATATATATATATATATATATAATAATAATAATAATTATCAAAGTAATAATGTATAAAATAATAATAATAATGATAATAATAATGAATAAATAAATTAGTATTATTAATATTAATATGTTTGTTGTAAATAAATAAATTAGTATTAGTAATAAATAAATATATATTAAATTATGTTTAATTTTTTTAATTTTTTTTTATAATCAGTAAAATATTTTTAGTTAAATATATTACTGCACCCTCTTAATACTAATAAATAATAATAATATAGTTATTATTTATTAAGAATTAAACAAATATTATTAATTTAAATTAATACATAGAATAACTATTAGATATATATGGCAAGGAGGGGGCTACGTGGAACACCGCCTCCAAGCCACAATGACAACTTACTAGAATGTGAGGAATATGATGATGTCAATTTGGTGAGGTAGTAAAATGATATATAAAAAATAAAAAATAAAAAAAGAAACAAAAGGGGGAATGAATCAGCTTTTTATCGTAACTATATATATAGGTAGTCTTGTCCCTTTCATGTGGTTAAAAAAAAAGATTGAGAAGTTGTGCCGCTATTAGAAAAAAAAAGTAAGAAAAATTGAGAAAATTTTACAGAGAGCAACAAGAGAGGAACAAGACAGGGATAGAAAAATTGAAAGGTAGTATTGAGAGAATAAAACTTTATCTCTATTTTCTTCCTTTTAGTTATATATTTTTATTTTATTTTTAGAAAATTGTAATGCTGTTATTCTGCCAAAATATTATTTTTATTTCTTCTCTTATTAAATATTATTTGCATCTATATTCTTACCTTAATCTTTCTTTTAATTCTGTTTTACCTCTTATGTTATTAGGATATTCATTAAATTTTAAATTTTCCTTAGTAGTAAGATTTAACAAATTATTTGGTACCAAATAAATAATAAAAGAATGTGTAAATTTTAACTGTATGCTACTACTGTGAACTGACCCTCAAAAGTTTGGGATCAGATAGTTAGGATAAGAGACGCCTTATCATGGCTTGAGCTCCGCCATATCATAACTGTTCACAAGTAGGAGACCCACAAAATTGGGAATTAAATTGGCTTCAGTTAAATATTACATTATTTATTGTTATTATTATTTCTGTTATAAACTAACTTGGGAGATTGATATTTTCCATTATTATGGCTGGAATGGTTATAGTTCAAACCTCTCAATATTATTGAGAATTATCTCACATTGTTTTATTTTGTGCTAACCTTTCCAGAAAATCATCATGCCTAACATATCTTTTTCTGGAGAAGGATGGACTGTGAATATTTATTTTTATGACGATCGTTGAGAATTTTACATAACAGTTGGAAACCAAGGAGCAGCAGCTATATTCCATGCAGACAGTGTGGAGTCCTATACCTATAGGCTAGACTAGATTGAGAAGTATGTAATGAATAAACAGTGTAACCTGATGCAGTAGGAGTGTAATATATGTGTGGAACCGATGTAAAATATTTGGAATGTAAGATATTTGTACTAACTTACATCTATGTGTAATAAATGAAGAATGTTAGTGTTTCCAGTTAATCTTTCTAGATTTATTTTCTCATTTATTTTGGTTATTTATTATTATTTATAAATATATTTATTTATTTATTAAGAGGATGTTACATCCTATTGTTGGTTTAGTATGCTTTTTTCACTTAAGCCCAATGGCTTTAGTGAGAGTGAGCCCAAAGTCCAATTCTTAACCCATGGAGCTTAGGGTTAGTTTTGGATTGGGCAGGGTATATAAACACATTTTTCTCCCTTGTGCCTCCTAGGGTTACAGACATAGAAACACACCTAAGAGGCAGACGTTCATCATCTGAACGGTTGCCCACACGACCACCTGATCCCCTTGAGTCATAGCCTGGAAGATCAACCGTAGAGCGGAATTGCGACCGTTCGTGGTGCGTTGCTGCAGATCGTGAGGCTTGAGGAGGAGAACAGAACGTGAGAAATTGTCACGCTCGCTGCTTCATCTCAGGTAATCAAAGCGGTGTTCTTCATTCCTCATCACATCGGTACGATGCACTTCCGCGTTTCTGATGATATACCTTCAATTGGTATCAGAGCCGGATTGTGATGGGGATATAGATCAGCTTTGATTTATTGATTTATTTTTGTGATTTTGAAGATATGGCACCTTTATTCTGTATCTGTTATTGATACTCATGTTTTAATTCTTTATAGTTCATTTTCATAAAAGTTTAGATTTTAATCGATAAAAATGCTTTAATCCATGGTTAGGGTCTCTCGTGTATTTCTCGATTTGTAACAAGGAGGCTAATCCCATATGATTAGGTTTCCTCCTTGCTTTTTTTTAATTTTTTGGAATTTTTGTGTATTTTTCAATATTTTGTAAAAATTCAACATCGAGAAACCGCGAGAAAGATGCGCAGTCAGCACTGTCGGAGACTTTTAGAGGACTTCCCGATCTCAGAACGGGGCGATCTATATATGGTTGGAAAGAGAACGGAAATACGAACGCAAAGGTGGGTGGATCTCCGCCATCGGAGCCTCCACTCTCCTCCACGCGCCTCCACAAGCGGATGAGAGTGGTCGTCACTCTCCGGCAAAGAATGGAAGAGTGAGGGAGCGTCCGACCACCTTTTTGGGTGGTTCCGGTGGCGGTGCACTCGTCTTTATGTGGAGGTTCTTCCCCTGGAGTTTCTGCCTGATTTTACTTCGGGTGACGGCGCGGCAGACCTGACGGCTAGGGTTCCTCTTTCGCGTCCTAGGGTTTCCCGCCAAAGAATTGGGTCTTTGGGCCCATGTAAACCCTAAAGGGGCTTGAGACAGATACTATGGGCTAGGCGAAAGTCGAATTCCAAAGTTGTAATATTTTATTTTATTTTATAAAGCCATTGGGCTGAAAGTCTATTGCATAGACTTAAGCAAGCATCCAGGTCTTGAAACATCAGTTTTGATCAGGTTATCAAAATTTTGATTTAGAGAGAACCTTGTTGAATGATGTGTATTTGTATGTAAAGGATCCAACGGAAGACAGTAGTTTTTCAGGTACTTTATGTAGATGATATGCTCCTTATTGGAAACAATGTGGAGGTAATATCAAGCATAAAGAGTTAGCTAAGTTAGTGTTTTGGTATGGAAGTAATGAGGAAGCCAATTATATTCTTGGTATAAAACTCTTATGAGACCAGAAGAATAAGTTGTTGGCATTACTTCAGGCTACTTACATTGACAAAACTCTTGCCAAAATTCAACATGAGAATTCTAAGAGAAGAATTATAAATTCTCAGATGTGGAATTCATCTTCCTAAGGAGTAACCAAAGACTCTTAAGAAGGAAGAATGCATGAGCAGGATATCTTATGCTTTAGCAAAGGTAGTCTCGTGCATATCGTGTTGGGAATTAAACCAGACATCTGTCATGCAGTGGGAATAGTGAGATGGTACCATTCTGGATATAGAGGAACACTAAGATTATTGTTAAGCATGTACTCAAGTATATCTGGAGAACGAGAGATTATATACTGGTATATTCTAGTGGGAGTCTTGAAAAGCTGAGTTTTCAAAAATTCAGTTATTTCAAGTGGATATTGACTCAAGAAAATCAACCTCGAGCTATGAGTTTTTCACTAAACTCAGATAACATTAGAGGTGGATCTTGCAGACCCAGTTACTAAGAGTTTGCCTGAACTTGTGTTCGAGAGGCATGTTACTTCTTTAGGTCTTAGGAGGATCCCAGACTTGCATTAAGCAAGTGGGAGTTATTGGTTTCATTGTGCTCTTGGAGTAAGACGATGAAACAATAAAATAATTTTCTAAATTTCATAAATAAGGTTTTATTTATTTATTTTGCGCACTATTTACAAACATAAAGGTAAGGATCAAATTATGAAGTATATGATCATATGGATACGTTCATAGAGGACATGATCATAGGTTCTCACAATTGATGAATGGAGTCACAGCCGTTAAATAAAGTTGGGCACTTTATTCAGGCTGCAATATTTTATGAAATGATTTTGTCCGAATCATTGTAAAATATTGGTGTGAATTAACATTCACATTGAAAGGATCAAGGAGAGATTTGATTAAGGTTGTTTTTCTGTCATAAGGTATCAAATCTCCAGTTAACTATAGTTATGTGATTGCTCTTAATTTTGAGTTTATTATAAATAGGTAATCAAATAGTTTTCATTCTTTGATTTACCAACGGGTGAGGTTTGATCTATTGACGGCCAATAACTCGGTATTTTGGGAGTGAGATTATTTGATTATCGGTATTTATGATATAAACAACATGGAATTTGTAGGATATGTCCCCTTGATATGTTTCGGTACTTGGATATTAAAGACACTGGCCAGTGCATCTAATCCATTAGAGAAACTATCATAGTCAAGGGAATAAATAATTGATTGAGTTACAGAAAACTTGTCAATCAATTATAGACATTCTACAAAGGGGCGATGCATATTCATGTTATAAAGGTCATTAATCTTGGAGTTCACGTTCGGGTTTTTAGTGGAGTAGCGCCGAATTAGATAATCTTTCAAAGATTATCAGGAGCCTTGATGAGTGACAGATGGTAGATCCCCATGCTAGCTTGAGACAAGGGATGAGTTGTATAATCAGATGATGATGGCTTATGGGCTACATTGTCTTGGATTTATGAACTCAAGTTTTTGTCCAAAAGAGCAAGTGAGAGATTGTTGGGTTTAGTATGCTCTTTTCACTTAAGCCCAATGGCTTTAGTGAGAGTGAGCCCAAAGTCCAATTCTTAACCCATGAAGCTTAGGGTTAGTTTTGGATTGGGCAGGGTATATAAACACAATTTTCTCCCTTGTGCCTCCTAGGGTTACAGACATCAGAAACACACCTAAGAGGCAGACGTTCATCATCTGAACGGTTGCCCACACGACCACCTGATCACCTTGAGGCATAGCCTGGAAGATCAACCGTAGAGCGGAATTGCGACCGTTCGTGGTGCGTTGCTGCAGATCGTGAGGCTTGAGAAGGTGAACTGAATGTGAGGAATCGTCACACTCGCTTCTTCACCCCAGGTAATCAAAGCGGTGTTCTTCATTCCTCATCACATCGGTACGATGCGCTTCCGCGTTTCTGATGATATACCTTCAATTATAGGAAGGTGCCATATTGCTGCATGATCACATGTCATTGTTGCGAATCTAGCAAGTGTACTAGTCGTACAAGTAATAAAATGATGAGTAAAGATCGCTCCCACGAGGATTTGTGTCAAGCACTGACTAACCATATGTACTTGAGTCGAATCAAACAAAAGTTCATAGATTGCATAGATTTCTTGTCACCAGAAACTACACTGAATTGAATTAAAACTTGATAAATAGATAAAATGTAAATTATAATGTAAACAAGTAGTCAGATGTCGTTTTCCCTAAAACATGAATTTATAGATGAACCAATTTCCATTATGAATTATCTACTATGTGGTGTTGATCAACCTTTTTCTTATCATCTCAAGATGTAATCCCTTACTACCTTGATAGACACATTAATCAGAAACCCCAATCCCTTGGTGATTCCTTTCTTAATACATGCATTAATTGCTAAGGTCTTAAGAACACATCAGAATCCTAGCATCAATCCCTTGACTACTAGAACACTGATGATGAAGTTGTCAAAAATAGAGAAACAATGTAAACATGTCTGTTCTACACTATTCCTCAACTTGAAGAATTAATCAAGACAACTTCATACAATCACATAATAGATAAACAAAACATCTAATTAACCATTCATAAATTCAAACTTGAGTTCCATTGAATCAGACTACAAAGGACTCTACTCAGACATAATACAAATAATAAGAAGAGAAGAAGAAGAAAGATCAAACTCCATTGTCATGATAGTTGAGTCTTCAATCTTCAAGTACAATTACATGAAAGGATACTAACTATTACAATACTAAGTCCTAAGAATTTGGAAAGTCAGAGAAAATGAGGAGTCAGATAAGATCTATGAAAGACCTGATCTGATCTCCCTTCTCCTAGTGTGATGGGAAAGTCAGAATGAGATATGATAGGATTGGATTGTGTCAGAGTATGAAGGCCCCTTGTCCTTTTATAGTTTACAAATTACAACTGAAAACTGACTTGGGCGCTAAAACGTTCACTTATGGGCGTTTTAGCGTCCAACCTTGACGGATGCCCAACTGCTTTCAACTGTCTTGGGCGCTAAAATGTTCGATTTGGGCATTTTAGCGCTCACGACCAGAACCTTTTTGCACATCAGAGCGCTAACGCTTGACTTGGCCGTTTTAGCGCTCAGCACCAGCACTTTTTGGCTTCATTTTGCAGTAGGGCACTAAAACTCTTGACTTTGGGCGTTTTAGCGCCCAACACTTAGAATTTTCCCATTCTTCAGAATCTTCTTCCTTCTCTCTTTTGCTTCTTGAGCTTCATTTCCCTACAAAAATAATGTAATTTTCAACATAAGCTTCAGAACTTGTATTTGAGAGATTTCCAGGACATTAACCTCTTTTCCATCCATTTAATCACACAAATTTATACTAATTCATGCTCAAAAACCTGATGAACTAAGGGTTCATCAGTCATACGCGCATATTTACTATTATGTCATTACCGACTAGTATGATAGTTTATGCGCGTAGTTTTTGATTTTAAATATTCCGGTAAAATAAAATTATGATTATTATGATTTTGGAAACAAAATCTAGATTAATGGTTATATTAATTTTGAAAATTAATTTAATTATTATGATTTTTGTAAAATCTAGAATAATCAAATTGATTAATTTTGGAGTTTAAAATCAAGACAATTAGTAAGAAAATTTCCTAAAAGAATTCTTTTATTTTGCGAGTAATTTGTGGGTCTACTAAAATGGTCATGTGTTAAACACACGCTGCATACCACAATCATGGATCATGATTGTGTGAAGCACACGCTGCCTATCATGATCGGATTTTTGGACCTTAATGATTTCAAAATTCAGATAAGCTAAGTGATGCACGTTCATCGGTGCTCTTGCTTACATAGTTTTTGAAATCAAACAAAGGATACTCTCAATTAAATAATTCTTGGAGATTGGAAAATATTCCTTATGTTGAATGGAAGGAGATTTAAATTAAGAAATTAATTTAACCTTCAAGCGCCTTATAAGGACCATTAATAAAATAATCATGTGAAGTCCCATCGAATAAGCATGATTGGATTTTATTAGATTGGACCTAAATAATTATGGGAGGAGATTTAAATTAAGAAATTAATTTAACCTTCAGGCACATTGTGGGCCTATCAATAAAATAATCATGTGAGGCCCCAACGGATTAGCATGATTGGATTTTATTGGGCCTTAATAATTTCAAAATTTTAATAAAGTATTGTACGACCCATCGTCGATAATACTAAGTTATTAAAGATAATTTTGAAATTAAACAATGAATTTGACAGGGCTTATGAAAATTCTCAAACAAGAATGCTGAAAGTCGCTTTTCGGAAGAAAAGTGCAGATACCGGTTCTGCTAGTCGGTATAAATGCGTACCGAAAAAGTATCCCGGAAAATTAAAGTATGTACATGATAATTACTAGAATAACATCTAGGACTTGTAAAACGAGTTTCAAGTCCAAATAATGAGAACTGGTGCTAGAAACCGGTACTGGCTTTGAAAAGCGCGTACCGGAAAGTTGCTCAGAAAATCATAAGAAAAATATGATAAATCTTAGAAAATTATGTAGTTTCAGAATCCAAAGTTTGGGATTAAAATGCTAAGCTAGCAATTAAAGTTAATACTGTGAGTTTAAGTGGGTTTTGGCTATAAATACACTCATTAAGTGCGCACAAAACCCTAGAACCTCATTCCTACGTGAACAAATTTGGGGGCTGATCAGTTTACACTATTCCATTGCTGACTTGGTGCTTCTTTGGCTTGTCTTCACCATTTCTTCATAAGAAACCACCAAATGATCATCTTTTCTCTTGATTCTTCCTTGTAAACACCTTGTGGCTGTGTTGGGGTTGTGTGAGAGGCTTGGTTTCTGAGTTGGTGGGTTGTTTTGGGGTGCTTTTGGTGCTGACTTTGGAGGTTGGGGTTGTTGAGCCATTGTAATGGCATTTTGAGCTCCAAGGAGCTTCCTTTGTGAAGAAAGGGCAAAGCTTTGTTGGCATTTTCGTTTTGTGTTCAAGTCAGAATCTTTGAACCTTGTTGGAGAGCTCCAAGAGCCTTCCTTGTGGCTGAGTTTGAACCTCCATTGATATACCTTGAACTCTCCTTTGAATTTTCATGAAAATGGTTGGTTTATGTTATAAAATGAGTTAACTTTAATCATTCAAGCTTAAGGTTGTTAATCTAAGTCTAAAATGTGGTATTGAACTTCTGTTTTGGGTCAAGATCGAACCTTGGGTCATGGGGTGGCAATTTGGCTTCGGATTATGCAGAAAAAATCTGCATAATGCTGTTCTGCCCGCGTGGTAATCGATTACTTTGGATTAGTAATCGGTTACCATGTGTGGTAATCGATTACCTTGCTGGTGGTAATCGATTACCATGTGCAGTAATCGATTACCAGCCCTTGGTAATTGATTACCACCTGTGAAAATGACCAGAAACCAGTTTTGTGCAAATGTGACAGCAACGACCTAGTTTAGTAAAATTGAGATATCTCGAGCTACAGAGCTCTAAATTGAGTGAGGTTTGGACCTATGTGACACATAGGGTTACAACTCTGTAAAATTTAGTAGCCATTGGATCAGTGATTTGATCACAGTGTCTATTTTAAGTCGCGTTTTGGTTGCTGGAAATTCTGTTTGCAGCAGTCACCTTGCGTAAATCATAACCGGAGTTATACAACTCCGATTGAGACATAAAATATATCGTTGGAAATCTCAAGATGTCTAGTTTAACATTGTAAATATTAGAATGTGAATATTGATATAATTGTTGGTCTAAAACAGATTGTGATTCTGCTGTGTTTGGACTTTGAGCTTGTGTGGACTCTTGGCTTGGATAGCTAGCTTAGAGGTAAGCTTTCGTGTCCTCGGTTTAGCCATGTTGTGGTTCCACCATGTCCCATGAGGATATGGTATATGCATGTTGTGTTACATGCTTTTGATGTTTTGGAAATGTTGTTGAGCTATTATATGTTAGTGCCTTGTTGATATGCATGGAGGTGTTCCACCTATACGGTAAGCCTGAGTATGTAGAACATACAAGAGGGTGAGACTGTGGGTGAGGTGCAAGCGGTGTTCCTTGTACTACATGTAGGGAATAGACGTATTCCTACATTTCTCTGGCCAGTAGATAGTGATTACACACATGCCATAGATATCTGTTGCACTACATAGTTTTGGAACTGATAATGATATAAATGTTTTTTGAACTTATATTGCACATGTAAGTGAGCTTGGGGTGGAAGATCCTTGAGGACCCCTTGTCTTACAGAGATTTCTAGTTTAGAGATCTCACCCCACGTTTGGGGAATGCTTATTTCAGGGTCAGGTAATGTTGAGACCTCAGGCGGCAGGAGGCCGGAGCTGAGTTAGATTGCTGTTATATTATGCTGCCATGATTGGATACTGGATTTGCATGCTGTTTATGCTTATAGCTTCAGTTTACGTTTGTGGAGTTTTATGTTGAGACTTGTTGTTTACTATGTTTATTTGGTGAGCATGGGGATTGTCCATGACACATAGTATTGTTATGTCTTGATTATGTTTTGAGTCTTTTGGAGTTGTAATAATGTATCGGGATATTGTCCGGATTACTTGATGTAATGTCGTGATTTAGATACACATTTTATCTATACATTGAGGTATTTCAGTATATGTCTTATTGCAATTTACATACAGGCGTTATTTTATGAAATTGATTAAGTAATCAAGTTGGTAATTGATAATGACGTCATAATTGAAAAGAAAAAGAATATTCTGCATTTTTAATTAAGCACCGCTTAATACGATGTAATGTTAATATTCCGGGTATACACGGGGTGTTACATGTGGCTTGACTAGAGGTAAGGATTTCTGTGAAAGGGGAAGTTCAGATCAAATGAATCAGATTCAGATAAGAGGGAATTCACAGTAATTAATCAATTTCTTCCTAATTCCCTCAACTTTCTTCCTTTTCATTCCTTGTTCTTTTCTTTTAACCTTTCTTCATCCTTTTCTTCCTGACACTTTGTGTCTTTAACAAAAAAAAAATTTATTTTTCTTTCAGACACTTTGTGTCTTTAATACTTCCCTCTGTCTCTTCCAAATACTTTGTGTTTCACAACCTTTTCTTTCTTTTCCTTCTTTCTTTCTTATGTTTTCAACACCTTGCATTCACTTATTGCAAAAACACTTTCCTCCCCACAGAACACTCCATCCCTTATCACTTATCTGAAACTTTTAATCTGAAAGATTGGAATAAATGTGGTTCTTGGCTTGATAGACAACAAGCTAGGCTCAAGTGTTTCATGCAATTGGAACTTAAAGGTTGGCCATTTGACTTTCTGGTTCTAGAAGGAAATGCCTCTACCCTACACATCATCAACCATTTCAAGCAAGAAACAGGGCAAGTTCTAGAGCTATTCATGCAGTGAAGTGCTCTCTGAACAAAATTTTATGTATAGGCTCAATTTCCTCACAGTTCAGAGTGCATGCTTGACTTTCTCTATATGCATCAAAACTAATTTTTCTACTCTTACACGTTGAATGAGTCATGCAATCATTTCATTTAAGCTCAACATGCAAGGTATAAGATTGTATCCTTAATTTGATCAATCATATAAAACTTTGATCAGACAAATCCTCATGGAATTCCATATCACAACTGAAATCCAAATTCAATATTACAGCTAAAATCTAAATCACACAGAAAACTTAGAAAAGAGAAGAGATTGAGATGTTTCCCTGTTTTGGCTCATCAATTTGTGTGACATCTCCATGAAATTTGCATGCCATTCAATCACACCCAATTCCCAGATTTAAATGTTGCTGTCCCCAGCAACTAACTGAAATCTAAAACAGCAATTGATCACTGAAACACATTATACATAACTCAATAGCATCAGTACTATCGCAATGTGAATCAATCAAAACAGTAATTATCTCAATGTACTAAACTGAATTACAAAACTAAACTAACAGCAAAATAAAACTAAGAGAAAACTATCCAGAAACATGTAAATCATATGAGTGGACCAGCGCTAAAACGTTGAAATCAAGCGTTTTAGCGCTGGTCTCCAGAGACATGTGCACATTGATGTGCGTCGCATCGCGCTAAAACGGTCACGTCTGAACGTTTTAGCGCTCTGGACCAGAAAGAACAAAAATTCACACATAAATTTAAATTGCTGAAAAATAAAAGATTCAATTTCAAATATTAATGGTGTCTGTCAATGTTGAAGAACAAATCCCCGGCAACGGCGCCAAAAACTTGTTGCGAATCTAGCAAGTGTACAAGTCGTACAAGTAATAAAATGATGAGTAAAGATCGTTCCCACGAGGATTTGTGTCAAGCACTGACTAACCATATGTACTTGAGTCAAATCAAACAAAAGTTCATAGATTGCATAGATTTCTTGTCACCAGAAACTACACTGAATTGAATTAAAACTTGATAAATAGATAAAATGTAAATTATAATGTAAACAAGTAGTCAGATGTCGTTTTCCCTCAAACATGAATTTATAGATGAACCAATTTCCATTATGAATTATCTACTATGTGATGTTGATCAACCTTTTTCTTATCATCTCAAGATGTAATCCCTTACTACCCTGATAGACACATTAATCAGAAACCCCAATCCCTTGGTGATTCCTTTCTTAATACATGCATTAATTGCTAAGGTCTTAAGAACACATCAGAATCCTAGCATCAATCCCTTGACTACTAGAACACTGATGATGAAGTTGTCAAAAATAGAGAAACAATGTAAACATGTCTGTTCTACACTATTCCTCAACATGAAGAATTAATCAAGACAACTTCATACAATCACATAATAGATAAACAAAACATCTAATTAACCATTCATAAATTCAAACTTGAGTTCCATTGAATCAGACTACAAATGACTCTACTCAGACATAATACAAATAATAACAAGAGAAGAAAAAGAAAGATCAAACTCCATTGTCATGATAGTTGAGTCTTCAATCTTCAAGTACAATTACATGAAAGTATACTAACTATTACAATACTAAGTCCTAAGAATTTGGAAAGTCAGAGAAAATGAGGAGTCAGATAAGATCTATGAAAGACCTGATCTGATCTCCCTTCTCCTAGTGTGATGGGAAAGTCAGAATGAGATATGATAGGATTGGATTGTGTCAGAGTATGAAGGCCCCTTGTCCTTTTATAGTTTACAAATTACAACTGAAAACTGACTTGGGCGCTAAAACGTTCACTTATGGGCGTTTTAGCGTCCAACCTTGACGGATGCCCAACTGCTTTCAACTGTCTTGGGCGCTAAAATGTTCGATTTGGGCATTTTAGCGCTCACGACCAGAACCTTTTTGCACATCAGAGCGCTAAAACGCTTGACTTGGCCGTTTTAGCGCTCAGCACCAGCACTTTTTGGCTTCATTTTGCAGTAGGGCGCTAAAACTCTTGACTTTGGGCGTTTTTGCGCCCAACACTTAGAATTTTCTCATTCTTCAGAATCTTCTTCCTTCTCTCTTTTGCTTCTTGAGCTTCATTTCCCTACAAAAACAATGTAATTTTCAACATAAGCTTCAGAACTTGTATTTGAGAGATTTCCAGGACATTAACCTCTTTTCCATCCATTTAATCACACAAATTTATACTAATTCATGCTCAAAAACCTGATGAACTAAGGGTTCATCAGTCATACGCGCATATTTACTATTATGTCATTACCGACTAGTATGATAGTTTATGCGCGTAGTTTTTGATTTTAAATATTCCGGTAAAATAAAATTATGATTATTATGATTTTGGAAACAAAATCTAGATTAATGGTTATATTAATTTTGAAAATTAATTTAATTATTATGATTTTTGTAAAATCTAGAATAATCAAATTGATTAATTTTGGAGTTTAAAATCAAGACAATTAGTAAGAAAATTTCCTAAGAGAATTCTTTTATTTTGCGAGTAATTTGTGGGTCTACTAAAATGGTCATGTGTTAAACACACGCTGCATACCACAATCATGGATCATGATTGTGTGAAGCACACGCTGCCTATCATGACCGGATTTTTGGACCTTAATGATTTCAAAATTCAGATAAGCTAAGTGATGCACGTTCATCGGTGCTCTTGCTTACATAGTTTTTGAAATCAAACAAAGGATACTCTCAATTAAATAATTCTTGGAGATTGGAAAATATTCCTTATGTTGAATGGAAGGAGATTTAAATTAAGAAATTAATTTAACCTTCAAGCGCCTTATAAGGACCATTAATAAAATAATCATGTGAAGTCCCATCGAATAAGCATGATTGGATTTTATTAGATTGGACCTAAATAATTATGGGAGGAGATTTAAATTAAGAAATTAATTTAACCTTCAGGCACATTGTGGGCCTATCAATAAAATAATCATGTGAGGCCCCAACGGATTAGCATGATTGGATTTTATTGGGCCTTAATAACTTCAAAATTTTAATAAAGTATTGTACGACCCATCGTCGATAATACTAAGTTATTAAAGATAATTTTGAAATTAAACAATGAATTTGACAGGGCTTATGAAAATTCTCAAACAAAAATGTTGAATGGGTGAAAGTTTTAAAAATTAATTAATTTTAAAACTTGCGGGCTCCATTTGTGGGTTTATTAGTGAAATGGTTATCGCTGAAGCCCCACCGGATAAGGATAATCAGATTTCACTAGATTAAATCTTAATAATTTCAAAATTTTAGTAAAGTATTGTACGGCCCATCGTCGGCAATGCTTAGACACTAAGGATAATTTTGAAATTAAACAATGGTTAATTACATTCAACTTTGGTAAAATTGTTAACCCTCTCATCGAGGCTCTGGCAATGGCACTGAAGGCCCAAATAACAATTTTAGTTTTTACAAGTGACTTGCCCATCGTAAGCCTTGTAAAGATAAACTGAAGGATTGTTAACAATAAACAAGAGTAGTTATGAGAATCTACCTGCATTTCGTTTGTTTATTGCATTATTTGTTTGTAATTGTGTGCTTTATATGTTTTTCAGAAAATATCTTAGAAATGATTTTGAGTCGAAAACCTCTAGATGGTACCAACTATGAATAAGTGAAAAGCAAATTTTTGATATTGTTCTAAAACATGGAAGCTAAAATTTGTCCCGACAATGCGAGGGCCATAGCAACCTGCAGAGGATGCGTCTAAGGAAACTAAGATGCATTTCTCAGATTAGGAAAGGGCAGATATGGTAGTTCGCTGCTATATTATTGTCAGTCGTTCCAAATACTTGCAGAAGCAAGTGTACATGATTAAGAGTGGAGTAGAAATACTTCAGACTCTTAATGACATGTTTGCTGCGTCTAGCAGCTCTGCTAGACAGAATGCAGTCGGTGTAGGTTTTGCTAAGAGTCTTGTTAAATCCAAAGGGAAACCCAAGGGTGGTAACAAGAACAAAATGACTTGGTTATCAGTTGTCAAACCAGTTGCTATGAAGAAGCCGCAAGGCAAGTTCTTCAAGTGCAGACTGAAGGGATACTGAATTAAAAATTGCCCAGAGGTGATGAAAAGAACCAGACATGGGCATATCAAGGCCTGATCAGTGAATGAATTATTGATTCAGGAATCACTGATTATGTTTGTTACTCTTTGTAGTAGTTCAAACATGGCATACCTGCCAGCAATGGACATAGATATTTTAAGCTTGAAAATGGGAACTTGTGTCTGCATTTGCAGTAGGACAAGTTATTTATAAGACTATGGATTTGGGTGACTGTTTATTTGTTCCGAATTTCAAGAGGAATTCAATTTTTGTTAGTTGTTTTGGTTAAAACATAGGTTGACAATGCAATTGATTCCTCAGTTACATTTCGAAGTTCATCTTCGTCTTGTTTGTTCTGGTACATTGTTTAAATAGTCTTTATTACCTTTGTCCTATACCCCCTAAATTTTTTGTGTTGAATGGAAAGGATAATGAACAAGGATTTTCACCAAAGAAATAAAAGTTTCAAATGAAACATAACTTTGGCCTTTGTGATTGAGTCACATTATCTCAAGTAGGAAACATGTTTTAGTTAAAAGAGGGACTGAATGTTCAAGAATCTTTTAACTAACAGCTACATGTTAGTCCTATTTGGAAGGTAAAATGGCCAAGCAATCCTACAAGGGCCAAAAAGGTTTGCGCAACTATTCAACTGGAACTGGTACATACTAATGTATGTGGACCAATTAGCGTTCAGACCAGAAGAGGTGATGAGTACTTCATTATATGAATGTTTACTTTGGATTTGGACAGATGAACCAAGTGCGCCATAAGTCTAAAGCTTTTGGAAATTTCCAAGAGGTTTAGTCTGAGGCAGAAAAGCATGTAGGTGTTCAAATCAAAAACACTTTGGTCTGACTAAAGTGTTGGCTACCTGTCTGGTAAGTTCAGGTCATACCTGATTTAAGAGGGGATAGTTTTCGTAACTGTCAATTCTAAGAACGCGTTAGTTGAATGAAGTTGCAGTATGCGGAAATCAAACATTTCTAGACTTGGTGAAGATCATGTTCAGTTATTCATCTTTGTCAATGTTGCTCAAGGGAGATGCCTAAGAGAAGGAAATGTACCTTCTTAACTTGATTCCGTCAAAGTTTGTTGTAAAGACACCTAAAGAATTATGGAAAGGGTGCAAGCTCAGATCAAACCATATTCAGATTTAGGGTGCTACGGCACACGTCCTACAACAGCAGTCAAATAAGATGGAATCTTGTATGGAAGAGTGCATATCTTTTGGCTACCCTAAGAGAACTAGGGATGATTTCTTATTTAGTCTTAAGGACAAGATAATCTAAATGAACACTCACATGATTTTCTTAAAGGAGAACTAGATGAGAAATCATAAGCTCTTAAGTTAGGTTATTCTTGATGAGATTTATCTCAGCTCAAGAATTTCCAGAATCTCTAGAAGCTTCATCCACTGTTCCCTTGATTGTTCAAGAGGGGATATATATATCTCTAGGTGAACAAACAAGAGAACCATGATTGAAAATTCAACATGATAATATATAAGTGAAACTAGTAGAAATATTAGTATCACATCTAAAGGAAAAATATCAAGGATAAGCGGATCCTCAAGAAATTGAAGATCCATCATTTGACCCACTCTTTGTTTTACATATAAATACACAAGGTCTAGTGTAGTACATTCGTAGTGGGAGAGAACCTTGTTAACTCTCAAGTTGTTTGTTGTTGAGTGACATTGATCCTACTAGTTACGATAATGCACTAGAAGATGTTGTTGATCAAGTGTTGCTCTAGCTATGAACAATGAGATGAAATACTTGTATTTCAACTCCGTTCGGTCCTAGTGGGTAAAACCCACAAGGTGTATGTGGACATAAAAGGCAAAAAGAGAA
This sequence comes from Gastrolobium bilobum, assembly GCF_033153095.1. Lineage (NCBI taxonomy): Eukaryota > Viridiplantae > Streptophyta > Magnoliopsida > Fabales > Fabaceae > Gastrolobium > Gastrolobium bilobum. The sequence goes on from NW_026896969.1 coordinate 42,879, forward strand.
TGGACAGGAAGGTGAAAACCTTCAAAGCTAGCTTGGAGGCAATTTTTTCCAGACGTCATGCTTGAGTCTATCCAGATTCTCTTAGTTGCTATAAGTCTCAATTATGAGATTTAATTTTGGGAGTTGGATGTCAGGATATCTGCATACAACAACCAAAAAGGGTTTATAGCAAATGGGTAGAAACACACCGTATGTAAGTTGTGAAAGTCTATTTCATAGACTTAAGCAAACATCCAGGTTTTGGAACATCAGTTTTGATCAGGTTATCAAAATTTTGTTTTTGAGAGAAACTTGATGAATGATGTGTATTTGTATGTAAAGGATCCAATGGAAGACAGTAGATTTTCTGGTACTTTATGTAGATGATATGCTCCTTATTGGAAACAATGTGGAGGTAATATCAAGCATAAAGAGTTAGCTAAGTTAGTGTTTTGGTATGGAAGTAATGAGGAAGCCAATTATATTCTTGGTATAAAACTCTTATGAGACCAGAAGAATAAGTTGTTGGCATTACTTCAGGCTACTTACATTGACAAAACTCTTGCCAAAATTCAACATGAGAATTCTAAGAGAAGAATTATAAATTCTCAGATGTGGAATTCATCTTCCTAAGGAGTAACCAAAGACTCTTGAGAAGGAAGAATGCATGAGCAGGATATCTTATGCTTTAGCAAAGGTAGTCTCGTGCATATCGTGTTGGGAATTAAACCAGACATCTGTCATGCAGTGGGAATAGTGAGATGGTACCATTCTGGATATAGAGGAACACTAAGATTATTGTTAAGCATGTACTCAAGTATATCTGGAGAACGAGAGATTATATGCTGGTATATTCTAGTGGAAGTCTTGAAAAGCTGAGTTTTCAAAAATTCAGTTATTTCAAGTGGATATTGACTCAAGAAAATCAACCTCGAGCTATGAGTTTTTCACTAAACTCAGATAACATTAGAGGTGGATCTTGCAGACCCAGTTACTAAGAGTTTGCCTGAACTTGTGTTCGAGAGGCATGTTACTTCTTTAGGTCTTAGGAGGATCCCAGACTTGCATTAAGCAAGTGGGAGTTATTGGTTTCATTGTGCTCTTGGAGTAAGACGATGAAACAATAAAATAATTTTCTAAATTTCATAAATAAGGTTTTATTTATTTATTTTGCGCACTATTTACAAACATAAAGGTAAGGATCAAATTATGAAGTATATGATCATATGGATACGTTCATAGAGGACATGATCATAGGTTCTCACAATTGATGAATGGAGTCACAGCCGTTAAATAAAGTTGGGCACTTTATTCAGGCTGCAATATTTTATGAAATGATTTTGTCCGAATCATTGTAAAATATTGGTGTGAATTAACATTCACATTGAAAGGATCAAGGAGAGATTTGATTAAGGTTGTTTTTCTGTCATAAGGTATCAAATCTCCAGTTAACTATAGTTATGTGATTGCTCTTAATCCTGAGTTTATTATAAATAGGTAATCAAATAATTTTCATTCTTTGATTTACCAACGGGTGAGGTTTGATCTATTGACGGCCAATAACTCGGTATTTTGGGAGTGAGATTATTTGATTATCGGTATTTATGATATAAACAACATGGAATTTGTAGGATATGTCCCCTTGATATGTTTCGGTACTTGGATATTAAAGACACTGGCCAGTGCATCTAATCCATTAGAGAAACTATCATAGTCAAAGGAATAAATAATTGATTGAGTTACAGAAAACTTGTCAATCAATTATAGACATTCTACAAAGGGGCGATGCATATTCATGTTATAAAGGTCATTAATCTTGGAGTTCACGTTCGGGTTTTTAGTGGAGTAGCGCCGAATTAGATAATCTTTCAAAGATTATCAGGAGCCTTGATGAGTGACAGATGGTAGATCCCCAGGCTAGCTTGAGACAAGGGATGGGTTGTATAATCAGATGATGATGGCTTATGGGCTACATTGTCTTGGATTTATGAACTCAAGTTTTTGTCCAAAAGAGCAAGTGAGAGATTGTTGGGTTTAGTATGCTCTTTTCACTTAAGCCCAATGGCTTTAGTGAGAGTGAGCCCAAAGTCCAATTCTTAACACATGAAGCTTAGGGTTAGTTTTGGATTGGGCAGGGTATATAAACACATTTTTCTCCCTTGTGCCTCCTAGGGTTACAGACATCAGAAACACACCTAAGAGGCAGACGTTCATCATCTGAACGGTTGCCCACACGACCACCTGATCCCCTTGAGGCATAGCCTGAAAGATCAACCGTAGAGCGGAATTGCGACCGTTCGTGGTGCGTTGCTGCAGATCGTGAGGGTTGAGGAGGAGAACAGAACGTGAGAAATTGTCACGCTTGCTGCTTCATCTCAGGTAATCAAAGCGGTGTTCTTCATTCCTCATCACATCGGTACGATGTGCTTCCGCGTTTCTGATGATATACCTTCACCTATTAATGCTGCATAAAAAAACAAAAACATTAAAAAATATTGTAAAATAACAAAATTATTATATTATAAAATAAATTTAAAATTTGAAAATAAATTAAATGGAAAATTATGTGAACAATTTTTGGTCGCAGACAACTCATTTAATATCACACTTCTTTCTAAATTGAAATTTCCAAATTAATAATAACTCAACTCTTTTGAATTTCGATTTTATGTTTAAATTTGAATTTTTAACTTTGTAATGGTGGAAAAACTTTTGGTGGCAGAAAACTCATTTAATGTCCCATTACTTTTCTTTTGTTGTATATTATGAGTAAAAAAGACCTATACTTTTCTTTTGTTGTATATCCCACTATTTTTTTTGTTAGCCCTATTAATGCTGCATAAAAAAAATTAAAAAATTTTGTAAAATAATAAACTTATTATTGTAAAATAAATTTAAAATTTGGAAATAAATTAAATGGAAAATTATGTGAAATTTTTTTTATGGCAGATAACTCATTTAATATCGCACTTCTTTCTACATTGGAATTTCCAAATTAATAATAACTCAACTCTTTTAAATTTCGAATTTATGTTTAAATTTAAATTTTGAATTTGAATTTTTAACTTTGTAATGGTGGGAAAACTTTTGGTGCAGACAGCTCATTTAATGTCCCACTACTTTTCTTTTGTTGTATATTATGAGTAAAAAAGTCCTCTACTTTTTTGTTGTTGTATATTCCACTACTTTTTGCATATGTAATTGTTAGCCCTATTAATTCTGCATAAAAAAACAAAAACATGAAAAAAAATATTGTAAAATAACAATATTATTATATTATTAAATAAATTCGAAATTTGGAATTAAATTAAATGGAAAATTATGTGAACATTTTTTCGTGGCAGATAACTCATTTAATATCACACTTCTTTCTACATCGGAATTTTCAAATTAATAATAACTCAACTTTTTTAAATTTCAAATTTATGTTTGTATTTAAATTTTGAATTTGAATTTTTAACTTTTTAATGGTGGGAAAATTTTTGGTAACAGACAGCTCATTTAATGTCTCATTACTTTTCTTTTGTTGTATATTATGAGTAAAAAACACCTCTATTTTTCTTTTGTTGTATATTCTACTATTTTTTGCATGAATAATTGTTAGCCCTATTAATACTGCATCAAAAAAATAAAAACATTTAAAAAATATTGTAAAATAACAAAATTAAAATAAATTCGAAATTTGAAAATAAATTAAATTGAAAATTATGTGAACAATTTTTCAACCTATATCAATTTAAAATTCAAATTTTAAAAAAGAAGTGGGATATTAATGCACCTATCTACCACTAATTAATGCTGAACTCTTTTCTTTGAGTCTTTTGATTTTTCGATAAAAAATTCAATGTTTTTCAAAATGAGGGTTAACAATTTCCATGTAAAAAATAGCGGAAATTTAATACAGTTGTCTCTCACTAAAGGATGTTAAATTCTTTTCTCGCTTATATCAACTTCAGATTTCGAATTTTAAAAAAGAAGTAGAATATTAACGCACATGTATGACACTATTTCGAATTTTCTCAAGCGAGCTTAATTTGAAAGCTTTACCTGAAGCGATACAAACCAAAAAGGAGTACAGACAAAATATGATATTGAATAATTAAATTTATTTTATAAAAATAGATTAGGCCAAATGGATGAACTTAATTTAACACCTTTATTTAAAGCGATGTAAGTCACAGGGATATATTATATAAACAAAAGTCACTAATTCTAGCCTATTTTAAAATGAGAGATAAAATTAAAGAATAATTTTTCATTTATAATTTTTACTGAAAATATATTTTTAAATTGCTTATTGGATTGATTTGTCATAGAAACATTTGGGGTATTAAATAAATAAATAAATATTTTATATAAAATATTCATGTTCAATCTGAGTTGTTATCGTAACGTATAACATGGCTTACATAAAATTTCCTTGTAAGGAAAAAATTCCCCTAAAATTTACACATCTACAATGTATAATTGTGTTAATCATTTGGGATTAGATCAAGACGAGTGCTTCGGCCCACTTTAAGGTCCATTTCCTTTTCTTTTTTTAATAACAAATCAACAACAACAAAAATTAACAAATTAACAAGTTTTCATTTTAATTCATATATTAATTAACTAAGATTCAAATTAATTTAATAAATACTTTTTTTAGCAAAACATTAAAAGAAATACCAACAAAAGTTAAGTGCGGTAACAAGTAAATCATTCTTCTTCTTCTTTTTTGGTAAACAATCACTCTTTAAATAAAAGACAAAAGTTCAAAACTTAAATAAACCATTTAATTAGAAAGATTTTCTGATTAATAAATAGCTAGAACTTAAAACAGTATTTACATGACTAGCTTTGCATTAAATACTTATAATAACATATCTACCAAAAAAAAAAAAAATACTTATAATAACACCAATGCCAAAGACCAAAAAATATCAATTTAATCGATAATCTCCTTTTAAAGTATGAATTTTGGAACCGAATTTGACTTTTATTTTTGTTGTCATTTTCCCTTGACTGACTTACTTGTATCCCATAGCCATTAGCCACCATACCAAACATAAATCTTTGGTTTGTCCATCGCTTTGTGCTTGCAGTTCAAACCTCTCCCTCTCTCTTTCTGTGTATCGTGTTTTCTAAGTTTGATTCCAAAACCCTCTTTTGCTCTTCAAGTCTTCTCTCCCCTATTGACCATTTTGATCCTCTTCTTCAACCATAACCATGCCCTCCTCTTCCACACTCCATTTCTGATCCCATACCCACATGGGTCTTTCACCTTTTGCTGCCACAACCTCGGTTTCTTCATTTGATTCTACTCCAAAGTGCAAGGGCAAGTGCAAAATTTTGTTCTTTTGCTACAACTAGAAGTGGGTTTTGGCTGGCTTCTTCAATCAAGGCCATCATAGGTTTTTCATGCTCAAACCTTTTTCTTTTCTTTTTTTAATTTTTAATTTTGTTTTTGACTATTAGTTAATGCCTTGTTATCAAATTGCTGAAGCTGTGTTTGATGTAATTTGTGAATGAGTTTAGAATAATTTTAATGCTTTGTGTTGTATCATTGTATGGTTAGTTGTATTATGATGGCTGCTTCCAAGAAACCCCGCCTTAAAGTTGTGGCTTTGCGCCGTCTGTTATCTGTGGTGTTTATTACTTTATGTGGGGTTTTGCTACTGATATTTCTCCTTGGATCAAATTCAACATCAACCATTGGGGCTCAGGATTTTGACAATGTTGATGATGGTTCTGGATATCATCATGACTTGAAGCTTACAAACTTGCATAGCCTCCCTCAACAGAATGACTTGTCACTTAAATTGGAAAAGCTAAATGGGTTGCCTCCAAGAAACTTGGATTTGTATCCAACTCTTGCCAAGGACCCTATCATTGTTGTTCTGTATGTTCACAACCGGCCTCAGTATCTGAAAGTAGTTGTTAAGAGCCTTTCCCAGGTGGTAGGGATTAATGAGACTTTACTTATTGTTAGTCATGATGGGTACTTTGAGGATATGAACAAGATCATTGATGGTATCAGATTTTGCCAAGTTAAACAGATATATGCTCCCTATTCGCCTCATCTGTTTTCTAATCGGTTTCCTGGGGTCTCGGCTACTGACTGCAAGGACAAAGATAATGCCGAAGAAAAACATTGCGAGGGGAATCCTGATCAGTATGGAAACCACCGCTCACCAAAGATTGTATCGTTGAAGCATCATTGGTGGTGGATGATGAACACTATATGGGATGGATTGAGAGAGACAGGAGAGCATTCTGGACATATTCTTTTCATTGAAGAAGATCACTTCATATTTCCCAATGCATATCGCAATCTGCAGATCCTAACTTCATTGAAGCCTAAAAAATGCCCTAATTGTTATGCTGCTAATTTAGCACCTTCTGATGTGAAGTCAAGAGGTGAAGGTTGGGCGAGTTTAATTGCGGAGAGAATGGGAAATGTTGGTTACTCTTTCAATCGAACTGTTTGGAGGAAAATTCACAATAAAGCTAGAGAATTTTGTTTCTTTGATGACTATAATTGGGATATCACAATGTGGGCAACTGTTTATCCCTCATTTGGTAGTCCTGTTTACTCATTACGAGGTCCTATGACTAGTGCCGTTCACTTTGGGAAATGTGGTTTGCATCAGGGTCAGGGGGAGAATAAGGCTTGCATTGATAATGGCATGGTGAACATTGATGTAGGAGAGCTTGACAGGGTTTCTAATATTGTATCAGATTGGGAAGTCCACATCTTTAAAAACCAGCCTGGTTATAAAGCTGGGTTTAAGGGTTGGGGAGGCTGGGGAGATAATCGAGACCGCCGTTTATGCTTGAGTTTTGCCAACATGTATCACTCCATAGGAACTACATCTCCTTGGTAAGGGCTAAGTTTCTGGCTGTTTCTTCCTCTCTTTTTCTTCTTCTCTCTCTCAATTTTTTTTTTTCTTTTTTTTTGGTTTATTATATCACAGTTTGAGTAGATTAGATTCTTCAATACAGGAATTCATATTAGTCCTTTACAAATGGTGTTAGGGTTCATAATTACTTTGATAACTACCTCGTAATCTTATGTACTGGTTGTAACACTGAATGGATATTCAACTTGGTTATTTCCCCATGAAGGGAGCTTTTGTATTATGTGAACTGATCTCTCTCTCCATGTGCTCTTTCATAAAGCTTAGGGTGTGGGAGACTGCTTTATAGGAGCCTTTGAGACCGTAAATTTTCTTTATTTATGTTTTCCCATGTATGTATCTGTCATTGCAAGAGAAGGCATTAATCTGGTTATGCTACTGGAGAGTATATTTGTTCTGTGATTTGCTGCAAAGATCTCTACTTTTATTTTAACCAAAATATTGGGTCATCACTATTTAAATTTGAATGCAAGAAATAACATATGGATTAAATCATTAATGAAGTTGATGCATAGCTTGTTAATCACTTGTCAACAGTTAAATAAGGCATACGCAGTTCCACTTAAAGGCCTGAAGCTTCAAATTTTGCAGTGAACCCCAAACACTGAAATAGTTCAACATGTATACTAAATTAGATAAACAGAGACGGGTATGCACAAAAATAGCACAATAAATAACAGTACTAAATTTTTTTCCCTGTTTTGGGAAGATAGAGCATTCTTTGTTAGAGAGATCCAGAGCATTCTTTTGGTGTTACATTAAATGATTTCCATAAACCTCGTTACAGAGATTAAAATATAAGCAGTTGAACCAGCTTTTTTTTAAACTTGTTATCTCTTGTCCTATAGGACTATCTCACTTCAAGTTGTCCTATGCATACAAGACATTCATTGCCATTATGGCGAATATACTTTATAGCGAAAATGCATCAAATATGAACTTTGAAATCTTGAAGAGCTAATGCTTAGTAACAGTAAGGACAACCAGCTCTCCTTTTTTGAGTCATCCTTGTTAGAAGTTTTTCTCTAGTTCCCTACCCTCCTTACTAGGGTCCTTTTAGGTCTTCCTCTGTAAGCATACCAAAAAAACTATAGGGTGACCCTTCCAGAGACAACTTAAAGTCAAACCTTGTGTTTCATCTTTCCTAATTTTACGTGTCATGAATTCATGCACCATCCCTCCTGCATACTTGCTTCATCTTTTTATTGCTTTTCATGAGAGACTGAAAATTTATTTAGACAGAGGGATCATATTGAATATAGTGTTTGGAGAAGCAATATGGGTACGCTTAGAAAAAGTCCCCAAGGTAGCTGAAACATTATGATTTGGGGCATCACTTCAGTAAAGGATAAGGATATATCGTAGGAATATCCTATAATTCGATATGTTAGTGGTTTTTTGTGGTCATATTTTTTCCCACTAAGCAGCTTCTTCTAAATATTAAAGCAAGACTCTGGTTATGTGTTGAGATATATAGTCTCATATTGGTTGTATGTGCAACTAATGTGGAGTTCATAAGGTCTTGGGCACTCCCACCCTTTGAGCTAGCTTTTGGGGTGGTGACCTCAAGGTTCTTTACATTATGAATAAATGGGAAAGCTACAACTGTCAACATCTTGGCAAGTATAAATTAAACTAGAGTATAACAGTAGTACACTATTGGTATGACAATGAAAATTTTATAAGTAGAGCATTACTAGCTTTCACCAAGGTCAAGCAAAACAAACTTGAAATCTCCCCTAGGGCATAAAATAGACAAACAAATGGCATACAAGACTATCATGTGGTGAACCTTGCTTACTGTTGCAAATGTTACATTTATCCTGTGCATGGATTCATCAATGTATTGAAAGTAAACATACCTCCAACTCTTCTTCATCAATAAGCTTCCAACCACTCCCCAAAACCCGTAGCAAAGCCAAGTGCTATGACAAAGTAAAACCACAATTTCTCTAACTTATCTTCATCTTCATCTTCATTGCCATGTTGGGAATCATCATCAGGACACTCATTTGGCAGTGGAGATCTACAGAGAAATGGGTTGCCACTATAAATATATGGATCATCAAGGGTTGCCAATTGCTCCTAAAAGGTTGTTGTAGGACAAATTTAAGTGGCTTAACCATGATAAATTGTGCCTGAAAGTTGGTCATGAGAGATGCCAAAAGATTCAAGTGACTCTATGATCCCTATCCTTTTAGGGCTAGTTTGGTATGCGGGATTCTTGGGGATTCTCGGAAAACTGAATTTTTCTAAATTTTTAATTTTAAGATATTATCGTAAACTGAATGTAAAAATCATCTTTTTGAAAATTGAAATTTCCGGATAAAAAAAAAATTCTCCTCTACCAAACGTCCTCTAGGGATTTCTCCTGACAGATGATTGTATGATAGTTTTAAACCTTGCAATGAAGTAAGCAAAGTTATCCCTTCAGGAATAGGGTCTACTCAAATTGTATGTTGTCTACCAGTTTTAGATTTCTGGTATAATCAAGTTCTGTTCCTTTTATGGCCTCTCTGACATCTTGTTCATACCATTCAAAATAGGGAAATACAAGTCTCATGTTGCATGAGACTTGCTATCTCATGCCATAGACTCAAAATATGTGGGACCTACTCTTTAAAAAAAAAGTAAAAAAATAAATAAAAGCTAGCACGACTTTTGATGTATGAGTAGGAGGAGTATGTTATCTCATGTAACATGAGAAAAACATACCCCTTCAAAATACCTAGGATATTTAAGAGGTTGGGTAACAGAAGATTTATTTCCTAAAATCATTCATGTGAGGTTTTCCAATGTAGTGAGGGATTGAGCCCATCAAATTGTTGTTTAAAAGGTCCAATATTTGCAGTGCAGAAAGTTGGCATAGTTGTGAAGGAATTGTTCCATTTAACTTTTTTTTGTCGTAGCCTAAGAATCTGCATGAAGACAACATGTTCCCGGTCCATGAAGGTACAATCCTTGACATTTGGTTCTCTCCAAGATCTAAAGTTAACACATGCTTTAAATGTCTCAAATACGATGGAAACTCCCCTTCAAGACTGTTATTGTTCCAAAAGAGCTTGGAATATAACACCTCATAATTTGTTTGTTGTGCTCATGGATGACATATTTTTCTCATTGAGTCCTTGAGTAGCACTCCAATAAAATGTGCAAGGACATTGTGCACAATGAATTTGGAATTGAAGCAAGTTAGTAACATTGAGCAATATTAACAAGTACGGGTTCAAGTTGTAAGAAGTTTGTTCCCTTTAACAAAAGATTTCTAGTTTGAGCAACGTGAATGATGAAAATAATTTTGGAAGAGTCCCTTCCTATATTAGATATAACGTTGAGAATTGAATTAGTCAAATAATTGATAAACTGGTACATGTATATTAAAAAAAAAAATAGCATTGGAAAATCTATCAATAATGTTTTATTCGTATACATTATGAACAAAATAATATATACTTTTTGAAATATATGAAAACAAAATTCATTTAACTATATTTTTATATTGTTTAATTTTTATAAGATTTTATACAAATAATCAATAAAATATATGATTATATACAAGAATTAAATCGATAAATTTACATTTTATGTAAAGTTATCAAATAATATAAAACCATTTTAAATTACTTGATTTGAAAAATAAAAATAAAAATTACAGAATAGTAAAAAAAGGGGCATAAAGAAGAAAAATTCATTGAGATATTGAGAGCATGTATTCAATCCTCGAGTATCATTTTAGGGAGGGATTTAAAATCTTAATACTGGAACTGCCCTGAACAAGATTATTTCCCGTGTAAGATACCCGTGATTTATCTAAAAAAAAAGAGGGGCCATGAAGAAGAAAAATTCATAAATACCACAAGATGCATTACTAATAAGAAAATGATTTACCATAATAACTAGGGTAATTAAAGTTTGTATATTTGGTAAACAAAAGTTGAAGAATATACAAGCTTTGGTGAAAAGTTAGGTTGCATTTTATTACAATTATTATTATTTTTAAGTTGTGGTACTTTTGATTGGCAAAAAAATTGATATATTGTTTTTTAAATAAAAAATTACGAATTTATGATAGTTTTGAAAATAATTATACATTTATTGCACGATATCACTCCCAATTTGGGCCCGTGTTTTAAAATCTCACCCCGCCCCCGGGTTGACCCGGGTCAACCCTGACCCCTCCCCTTTGAGGGTTGGGGTCACAAGTTGAACCCTATATGCACATCGACCCCTCCGACCCTCAAAACTCGGCCGGGTTTCAGTGACTCCCAGGTCAGAGGAGTCAAAGGGGGTCACTGCATGTTTTTTTTTAAAACAAATTTTCATGAAACAACGTCGTTTTATTAAAAAAATAAAAACAAAAATAAAAATAAAAATACTTGCAAACCTAAATCTAATCATTATCTTCTCTTCCAGCGACCTAGATGTCTTCAATCTTCACCTCGCTGCTGTGAATCTTCTATAAAAGGAAAGAATTTTACCCATTCAAATGAAATTCCTACAGTCGTTGATGGAAAATAAAAACTCATTCTTACTTTCTTTAAATTTTCCTTTGTCAGTGACCTTCTCAAAAGAAGCAGAACCGGGTCAGCATAGTGACCTCGTTAGAATATGAGTTTTGTACTTTGTTATCTTGATACTTTAATTAGGTTGTATAATATTGACTTTTGGTTGTAATTGGTGAATTATGTTAAGTATATTTCAAATCTTTGTTGATTGATGGTTTGTTTTTTAATATTTTCATATAGGATATATATATTTATAATTTTTTAATTTATAAAATCGGGTCAGCGTAGTGACCCCCTGACCCCCCGGTTGAACTCGTGACTCCGTGACCCCTGACCTCGGCTGGGTTGATGGTCGGGCTGGATTTTTAAACACTGATTTGGGCGTCACCAATCACGCCTAAATTGGGCGTCACTCAAAAGGCAATCACGTCTAATTTAGGCATCACTTATCAGGTGTTGACACGTGTCACATATTTTTTCCAAAAAAAAATTAACAATTTAATCGTAAAACTTCTGAAGACCATAACTTTTGACTCGGGTATAATTCTTTTTTCGATTCCACATAACTTTTCGAGATCTACGCAATGATATCTCATTTGACATATTTTATTTCTCCCAAACATAATTTAAATTTGTAAGAATGATATTTTAAGAATGGTTAAACCCAGAAGCCTATGAGTTCTGGGTTTGTGATTTAATATAAAAAAATAAATAAAGATTCGATTTATGATTTAAATTTAAAAAAATTATTTTTATTATAAATAAAATTTTGGTTTGTGATTTAAATTAAAAATAAAAATTATTATTAATAAGGAAAATAAAATAAAGATTTGATTTGTGATTTAAACTCAAAAATCAATTTGAAAAATCTGTATTAATAAAAGAAATAATTAAATAAATATTCTAAATCTCTAAGGAAGAAGAATTTTTTTTTTGAAATTAATGATTAATGCTATAAGTTTCTGGTTTATTATTCGTGGTCTGAAATTAATGATGGCTTATGAATGTTTTTCAAATTTTTCCTTTATTAATACAGAATTTTCAAATTGATTTTTGAGTTTAAATCACAACTCAAATCTTTATTTTGTTTTTCTTATTAATAATAATTTTTATTTTTTATTTAATTTAAATCACAAACCAAATCTTTATCTATTTTTTTTATATTTAATCACAAACCTAGAACTCAGAGGCTTCTGGGTTTAATCGCTCTTATAATATCATTTTTGCAAATTTAAATTGTGTTTGTGAGAAATAAAATATGTCAAATGAGATGTCATTACGTAGATCTCAAAAAGTTATGTGGAATCAAAAAAAGAATTACCTGATTTGGATACCCGAGTCAAAAGTTATGGCCTTCCAAAATTTTACGATTAAATTGTTACTTTTTTTTTGAAAAAAAAAATGTAACACGTGTCAACACCTCGTGAGTGAGGCCTAAATTAGGCGTGATTAGTGATGTCCAAATTGGACGTGATATTGTTCAATAAATGTGTAATTATTTCTAAAACTGTAATAAATGCGTAATTAATTTATTAAAAAATATTAAATTAATTTTTTTGCCACTCTTGATTACATTTTTTTTTGGAAAAAGTTCATCAATGCTCCTTTGATTTGCTTCAGAATCACCTATGTCTCTGTAATTTTTTTTTCTGTCACGTATGCCCTTGTGCTTTGTAAAAAATAAAAAACCATAGGGCATATGTGATAAAAAAATACCCTTTTGCAAACCACAGGGCCATATGTGATAGAAAAAAAATCATAGGAGCATAGGTGATTCTGAAGCAAACCACATCAACTTTTACCGATTTTTTAAAAAAGAAAAGAAAAAGCTTAATTCTTCCCTACAAACCGGTTCACAGCACAGCACATCAGAAGCAAAACGGCGCGTATTCTATTCTGCATCCTTCTCCTCCACCACAACAACCTTGCTCGCTACACTCCTCTTTCTCTCATGTGGAGCGCGAGCAACAAATCGAGATCAATGCCAACGGCACCTCATCCTCACCACCACCAGACTCGGTGCACTCGCACACACCAGATCGGATCCTTACTCATCTTCGTAGCCACCTTCTTCGTCACCAGGCTCTTCGACCGCTCCTTCGCCCCGTGCACCCTCACCGCCGATACGGTGCGCGCGTCGCACCATAACAACTTCATTGCACTCGAATCCCAACTCTCCCTCAAGATCTACGTTTACGAACCCCAAGAAATCAACGGCTTGAACGAACTCATGCACGGAAGGGACGGTAAGATCACAGAAGAAGCTTGCTTGAAAGGCCAGTGGGGCACTCAGGTAATTTCACACTTTATAGTCCTTCACCGCAATTAATTAATTAAATAATTAATTAATTTTAGTATAATCTAAATAATAATTAATTTTGTGGTTGTAGGTGAAAATACACAAGCTACTCTTAAATTCAAGATATCGAACGCGAAAGAAAGAAGAAGCGGATCTGTTCTTTGTTCCATCGTATATTAAATGCGCGCGAATGATGGGTGGTCTTAACGACAAAGAAATTAACCAGACCTATGTTAAAGTAACATTCTTCATTTTTTTTTCTCAATTGGAAATTTGCATTAGCTTTGTTTTTTAATCTTTTTTTTTTTAAATCTGAGCTCAGGTCATTAGCCAAATGCCATATTTTCGCTTATCTGGAGGCCGCAACCACATTTTTGTTTTCCCCAGGTAAAAATGAAAAGAAAAAAAAAAAAAAAACACTGGTGGTAGTAGTTATTTCTTGCATTATGAAAAAGCACGTGGAAATCATGTTTTAAAGTTATTACGTAATGTGTGTGTATGTATTATGCATAATTGAGGTAGAATAGAATAGTATGACATAAGTGTTTGTGTTATAAAATAACTTACGGCAGTATAGTTAGTGAAATTATATGTTTGGTTTTAGATATTGGTAGGATTTCCTATTAAGCTAATATATACTTTGTCAATTCCCTCTATATTTTTTGTTTTTCAGTGGAGCAGGAGCTCATTTGTTCAAATCTTGGGCGACGTATATAAATCGCTCCATTATTCTTACCCCGGAGGTGATTACTTCTCTTCACAGTTTATTAGTTTTGTCTGCTTATCAGAGTCTTACTTAAATGATGTTTGTGAACCCAAACTGCTTGTTTGGTATGACAAATCGTGTCTTTAACAATTTGGGAGATGGAATTATTTACAAATGTAGAACAAAGTGGGGAACAAAGTGATACGATTTGTATTAAGAGGGTAAGGATATTCCTCTTGAAAGAGTATAACTTAGTCATTAGAAAGTTAGTTAGGCGAGGGTTTTGTTTGTATAAAAGGTGTTGTCCTCTATATTAGACAGACGGAATATTTTTTTGACGATTGGCTGAGAGTGCTCGGTGAGTGCCTCTTGGCAAGAGAAGTGTCTCTTGAATGTTCCTTCATCTTTGTTCATCAATAAACAAATATTTTCCTTCCATTTTCAATTTTTCTTTCATTCTTCTTTTTAATTCTGCAAGTCTCAATTTCTAAAGAATTGAGAACCGTAACGCAAAGTAGGAAATGTAATGTATGTGAAACAATGCAGATGTGACAATGAGGGAATGCTTGAACAAACAAATGTGGCAGTTGATATATGCAGACAGCAAATGAACTGTTCATATCAAATTATTTGTTCCCTACTTTATGTTTTCTTTTTTGAGTGTAAATATATATAAAAAAAAAGGGTTTGAACTTATTAAAAGCATTACATGAGTATATTTTTAACCTCCGTTTTCTTATTGGTGGTTTTGATTTAGTTTTTTCTGTTTATTTAATTAACTGAGACAAATTTAACTTTCGCAGTCCTGATTATGGACTTAAAAGGCCTGGAGAATTTGGTTCTAGAATATTGCATTGTCATTTTGCTAGCCATGGTAAATCAGTAAAAAAGAAGCTTTGGAATGATTAAGAAGTTGAGCTGGAATTCCACACCCTTTTGTGGGCACAGATAGTACTAGATCGTTTATATCAATGAGCCAATGGCTGATTTGGGTTGTCCAGGTGTCCTGATGCAGCCTCATCAACCATTGCCTAAAAACATTATCCTTTCATATTCTCCTCTTATATTTTTGTACCTGCGGAGGCATTGCTTAAAAACATGATTCTCTTAAGGGAGTGTTTGGTTCACAGAATGAAAAATCATTCCTGGAATCAACATTGCCAGGGAAGTATGGGAATGTTGATATCAGATTCCTAGAAATGTTGTTATAACTGTTTGCTAAACCTCCATATTTCCATATCTTTGACTCCTGAGGTTCATAATAAAATAATGACTGGATGCATGAAGTCAATACGAGAGGTCTAAAAGTTTGTTCTTTGCCATTTCAACATAGGGAGATCGGACTGATAAAAGAGATACGAGTGCCTTTAATACATGGAAAGATATAATCATTCCAGGTAACGTTGATGACGGTATGACTAAAGCTGGGGCTACTTTGGTCCAGCCTTTACCTTTGTCAAAGCGGAAGTACTTAGCAAATTATTTAGGACGTGCACAAGGAAAAGCTGGCCGAGTTAAGCTAATAGAGCTTTCAAAACAGTTTCCAGATAAGGTATGTCATCTTCTGTGACGAGTTGGTTCTTTGAGTGAAGTTTTCTCATCAGCAGAATGCTATCTTTCAGGGTTGTCTTTTAATTTGTGTTCTTTTAAATTACAAAATTTACCTATCTTTGGTCAACGTGATGCTCAAAGCAAACCTTGTGATGGCTGATAGATACCAATCACCATTTATATGAATCTAATTTAATTGTCAATTGTTAAGTTTTGAAAAAGCTTTATTTCCATTAGATCTTGCAAAGTCATTGAGTTTCCTCAGAGTACATGTTGGTTTCTTTGCTGTGGTATTTCTAAGCAATTTCCCCCACCAAATTTTATTTTAATGGTGGGAGAATTACTTGTTGGTATCATTTATGTGCCATTCAGAATTTTGTATATTTTTCTCTCATGTCCGTTTGTAGTGATGAGTATTTTACTATATACGAAAAAATTTATGCAGCATGTATTGATGGTATAAACAGTTGGAATGTCCAGATTTGAAATTTAGTGGACCAGACAAGTTGGGAAGGAAAGATTACTTTGAACACTTGCGCAATTCCAAGTTTTGCCTCGCTCCACGTGGGGAGTCATCTTGGACCCTTCGCTTCTACGAGTCTTTTTTTGTGGTATGTTTCTTCCCCTTCTCTTAAATATGTGTATCTTTAGACCTATAGATAACCATATTCCATTTAACAGGAATGTGTTCCAGTTATAATATCCGATCAAACAGAATTGCCATTCCAGAATGTCATTGATTACAGCCAGATATCGATAAAATGGCCATCCAGTAGAATAGGTCCTGAACTTTTGCAGTACCTGGAATCTATACCAGGTCAAAATACTCTTCTATTTACCTCCCAGTTACACACACCATCCCCCTCTTGTATCTCTTTGATTTGAATCTTTATTTTCTGTTCTGTGCAGATAAAGAAATAGAAGCAATAATAGCTCGCGGTAGACTAGTTAGGTGCTTATGGGTCTATGCTTCAGATTCAGAACCTTGTTCAGCAATGCGTGGAATTTTGTGGGAACTCCAGAGGAAAGTGAGGCAATTTCACCACTCGGCTGAAACATTTTGGTTGCATAATGGATCTATTGTAAATAGGAACTTAGTTGAATTTTCCAAATGGGAACTCCCTATGCCTTTGCCTTGATAAGATGGGAGGTAGGTTTCTTGTATAAATCATTTATTGGTATAGCTATTTTTCCAATCATAATTTGTTACAAGCTTATATGAGTTATTGTTGATTGTCATCTAATATTATTACACAAAACAAAGGTGGGTCATATCACGGCATGTGAGAGTAATTATTTTTCCTTCCAAATTGGTTGTTTCTTTCATAAAGCTATTACATATTTAATTTACATCTTTGTATGACTAGACCATAAGTAATTTTTTTAATTATATAAATGTGTTTAATGGTATCTACATATATTTTATTTTATTTTTTTGGTAAATAATGATATCTACATTTACTGTGTACGTTAACAAGACTCATTTGTTTTAATTTTAAAACTTGAATTTTGAATCAGTTTATTTTATCCTTATATTCTTCAAATACTTTTTATTGATAATTTCCTAAAAAAAAAAAAAAAGAGAGTAATTTTTAATTTACTAAAATAATAAATTTGTCATATGTTATTTTATTTTGTAGTTCTCTGTAATTCAAAAGTGCTGATCTCGGTTGGTTTTAAATTTTATGTACGCGGTCGCGGAACGACGGTCCTCCGAGGACAATAACCGTCTAATTTTGAATTTTTACCTATTATAGTTTGTCAAAGTTATAATTATATTTTATTGATTATTTATATCAAATCTTATGAGAATTAAATAATATAAAAATGAGAAAGGATATTGTAAGTTGTAACAACCAATTACCGTTACTACCAATCAATTTCATCGTTAGATCGATTATGTTGCTTCAACGGTTATATTTATTTTCATCTTTGTATGGTTATGATTCTTCATATTTAATACTTTATATTTATTTTCACCTTTGTATGGTTATGATTTTTCATATTTAATGCCTTCACATTAAATATGGAGGATCATAACTATACAAAGATGAAAATGTGGATCAACATAATCGATCTAATGGTAAAATTAATTGGTAGTAACACACTAATTGGTAGTTATGATATCCTACTTCTATAAAAATATAGTTAAATAAATTTTTATTTTCATATATTTCAAAATGCAATATTTTGATCTTAATGTATATCAACGAAATATCAAATAATTTTATATTAATGTAATATTTTATAAATATAATTTATATGATAGAAGATTTTAATCCTAGTATAGTTTATGAGATAAAAACAACGAGTACAAAATTATTCAACACGGAGTGGTGGCATAACCTGGGAACTCAGGTTTCCTGAACTTGTGTCAGCGTCAAAATTCCCCTCTACGTCCGTATCTGAGGTGTCACCCAGCGAAATAACACTCTCGGGTTCACCGTCGTCTTCACTGTCCATATCCTCCTTATGCTCATCCTCATCCTCGTCTATTTCCCTCAGTGTTATCTGACTTAAGACAGGTGCAGGTGCAGATAAACCAACCACTCTGTCTTCTTGTCTTTGACTTCTTTCATGCATAGGTGCAGATGAAGATTGACCACAGTCTATTTCAACATATATGTCAATAAAGTTGTGAAATTTTTGGTCCACAATTGCATCTATGACACATTCCACATCTTCATCGTCACATATATCATTACCAATGTAGAATATAGCATCCTTATCAACTGTAGACTCTACCCTGTCGATCATCCGTTGAACGCACTGGCTGCCTTGTAGCCCCAATTTTTGGTGAATACTCCCTTTCAGCTCATTGTACGTAGTGCCCCGTTTGATTTTCAACATTTTCGTTTTTCCTTCAAATTGAACACCGCTGGGGCCTTCATAATGCTTTCCATCATAGTAGATCATTGTAACATACATGTTTGGGTTTGAGCTCATCTTTCACACGAATTTGGGGGTAGGAATCGGATTTTAGGGTTTTGGGTTCGGATTTGGGGGAAACAAATGAGAAAATAAGGGGAATGACAATGATTTCACAATTACTATGATTTAGAGATGGTGGGATGAAATGGAATCGTGATTGGAAGGATCACAGCTGAAAAATAAGAGATAGAGGGGGTACAAAACGAAAATATTGCAAATGAGACCGAGAGAGGGCTGGATATAGGGTTTTCTGCGACTTTTAATCGACTAAATAATGTCCTTAGTCGATTAAAAGTGTTCGAAATGTAGTCGATCAAGGTGAATATGTAGTCGATTAAACTTCGTGATTCATGTTTTCTGAATTTTGACCATTTAGTCGATTAAAAGTGCAAGTTGATCGACTAAATGGGGGCAGGATGGTGGATAATTCTGGGGGAGGGGCAAATTGGTTATTAATTAATTAATGAGGGGCAAAAGGGTCAAAAAGCCTGTCATTCTTAGCGTTTACTTTTAATTTTTAATTTAAATTATTTGATATTTTATATGCAATTTTAATTTTTTTTCCAATTTTAATGTATATTTTTAATTCTCTCTCTCTCTATATATATAGAGTAAATATCCTTTTTCGTCCCTGGAAATTTTCACGAGGCACAATTTAGTCCCTAGGTAAAAAAAAGTCACATTTAAGTGTCTAATTTTTGAAAAAAAGGACACATTTGTCCTTATGTTACATGGAACGTGACGACCCACTTGACGGAGGCCAGCTGGAACGTTAAGTGGCTGAGTCACTAACGTCACAGTCACGTGGAGAGAAAGGAACGATGTCGTATTTGATTCAAAGGCTATTTCAGGTGAGTAGGAAGGGACGACATCGTTTGATGAAGAGAGTCTTGTTGATTCTTTGTTGTTGACTCAGTGAACACAGTCAGACAACAAGTAGTGATTACCATACCTGCCATTTCCTCTGCTCATGAGCTTCTTTTTCGGTGAAGGTTGGTAACCTACGGTGCTTTGTTGGTGTACGTGTCTTCTCTAGTTGCAAGCATTTAGTGTGAAGATCCTTAAAACAACGGTTGTGAGTGTGGTGACTTTCGTGCAAGGTACGTGAGAGAAACCCTTTCTTTATTATCTGTTGTCCCCCTTTCCTTTTTGGTCATTGTCTTTTTGCTTAATGTGGTCCCCCATGTGCGGTTTAAGGCAAGAGATGGTTAGGGTTTTTTTTATGTGGTCCCCTTTGGTAGAATATTTTAGGAACTTGTTGCATGTGGTCCCCCTGTTGTTATTTTAAGTTGCTATGTGCAGTGATTACAAAAAAACTCCCAATTTTTTAGCAATGCAGGCATTGAAAATAACTGTGACTGTTACAGTATTATAGTAATATTGATAATAATTGATTGGTTGTATGATACTGTAAAATAATATTAAGGTAGTGTAAAAAATTATTATGTTCTGTTTTATATGCAGATGGATGAGTATATAATCATAAGATATCATCATGGGGGTGTGTTGGTTAGGAATGATGAAGGGAAGCTGAATTATGTGAATGGGAGAGTGGATGATTTACCAGAAATGGATGCAGACTATGTAAACCTTCGTGACCTTGAAGATCTATTCAAGGGGTATGGTTACCACAAATGTAGGCAGATGTGGTGGTTGAAGCCTGGTGAGAGTGATTTAGAGGTTGGATTGCATCTTCTTGAAAAGGATTCTGATGTTTTGCAAATGGTCAAGGCTGCCTTAAGTAATGGGAACAAAATAGACATATATTTTGATGGTTGCATTGCAGTTCCTGAGATTTTGGCTGGGCCTGCAGATCCAACTCCTCCTGAAAGTGCTGATGAGGAGGGGGTCTTAGGTGATTCAGTTGACAGTTTGTCTGACTTTCATATGACTCATGCTGATGAATATGAAGAGAGGGAGGGCAATGGACTGTCAAGTGATTCATATGACAGTGTAGAAGATGAGCCTTATAAGCCTCTGCCACCGGGTGTTGAAAACGAAACAGATGATGAACTGGATTCAGAGGATGAGCAGAATATGTCCTTTGAAGATCAGGGCTATGGTTACAATTTTGAAGAATTGAAGATTCCTCCTTCAAGTGGGGATGAGGAGGTTGAGAGGGAACTGTTTCCCAAGTTTAATGAGGAGCAGGCCTTTGGTCAAGTACAGCTTGAGCTTGGAATGGAGTTTGGCAGATTGGAGCATTTTAAACAGGGTGTCAAAGACTACAATATAAGTCTTGGGAGGCAATTTGTATGGGTTAAGAATGACAAGGTAAGATCAAGGGCCAAGTGTTCAAATGCTGACTGTGAGTGGATGATATATTGTTCTTGGAGTAACAGATTCAATTGTTTCCAAGTCAAGACATTCAATGACAACCACACCTGCTGCAGAATTTTCAAAAATAAAAGGGCCACCAGGGATTGGGTTGCTGCAAAGTTGGAGAAAAGGCTGGTCACACAGCCCAATATGACAAGAGTCGAGGCTTATGAGCATTTAAAGGAAGAGTACAAGGTCCATGTTCATCTGAAGAAATTAGGGAAGGCACTACACAAAGCCAAGAGAAGAATAGAAGGAAATGAAAAGGAACAATATGGCAAGCGAAGGGACTACCTGGCTGAGCTTCTGAGGAGCAACCCTGGCTCCACTTGCCAGATGCAAGTAATTCCACAACCAGTCCCTAACAGCCCACCAATTTTTTCTAAACTGTATATATGCCTTGATGCCTGTAAGAAAGGATTCAAAGCTGGGTGTAGGCCATTGATTGGCCTGGATGGATGTTTCTTAAAGGTTATTATGGGGGACAACTCTTGAATGCAGTGGGAGAGGATGCAAACAAGAGTTTTTATGTCATTGCTTTTGCAGTTGTTGATAGTGAGACAAAAGAAAATTGGAAGTGGTTTCTGACCTTGTTATAAGAGGACATTGGCAGCCATGTAGTTCATGGATGGAACTTCATTTCGGATCAGCAAAAGGTTTGTCTATTTCAAATTTATTTTCTTTTAATTTCATTTTGTATTGAATTTTCATTGCTGGCCAAGTGTAATTACTTTTGTTGTTGCTGAATATATGAATGCAGGGATTGATACCAGCATTACAGGAGGTCATGCCAGGTGCCCATCACAGGTTTTGTGTGCAGCACGTGTGGAAGAATTTCATTAAGCAATGGAAGGACAAAGCCATTAGGGGAATAGTATGGGAGGCTGCACGATGCACAATTGTGCCCCAATTCCAAAGAACAATGCAGAAATTGAAAGAGTTGAATGAAGATGCTTGGGCATACCTCAACAAGATTGACCCCTCATGCTGGGTGAAGGCCTATTTTAGTCACTGGCCCAAGTGTGACAACATAACCAACAACATGGCTGAGGTGTGGAATGCAAAAATTGTTGGATACAGGTCCAAGCCCATTGTCAACCTATGTGAAGAACTTAGATGCTATATAATGAGGAGGATGGCTGCCCATAAAATAATTCTTGGTACAGTTAGGGGTAAAATTGCCCCAGCACAACAGAAGAAGCTGGATCAATTGAAGGTGTTAAGCAACTCCTGGACACCAACTTGGACAGGGAACTTGGAGCAAGATTTATACGAAATGACTGGGAAAGGTGAAAGGGTTGGAGTCAATCTAACCTACAAGACTTGTGCATGTAATATGTGGCAGCTCACTGGATTGCCATGTGAGCATGCAATTGCTGCAATATGTCACAAGAATGAACCAGCAGAGCTTTATGTCCATCAATGGCTGACAGTGGATGCTTTGCATGCCACTTATGCACATACCTTGAACCCTGTCAATTCTGACCAGTATTGGCTTGCAACATCTGAGCCTAAACCCATTCCTCCACCACTGAAAAGGCCAATTGGCTGTCCCAAAAATCATAGGAAGAAGGATCAAACTGAGGAGCATGAGAGCCAAACCAAAAAATTAAAGAGGACACGTGCTGCAAAGTGTGCTAAATGTGGGCAGTCTGGTCACTATGCCAAGACCTGTAAGGGACCAGCTGCAAGCAAGAGAGGGAGGAGAGCAGCAGCACCTTCACATGCAGTTAATGTTAACATAACAGCAACACATGAAGAGGATATCCCTCTGAGTCAAGGAGAACCTTCAAGGCAGTCCAGGCACCTGAGGAAGCCATTAGGGTCAACAGCCCACCAGCTACTGCCCCACCACCAGCAGAACAATTTTCAACTGAAACCCTCAATGCAACAAGCAGTGGCACAAGAAGCAGGCTTATGGCATTCATGGCCACACCTGGGTTTAGGCCACCAAGACAAGCTTGAATGAACATGATCAGTTTTTTGTATAGGGGTTCAGTTTTTGTTATATAGGCAACAATGGTCCTTAGTACCCAATATTTTGAATTATATGAATGGTCAGCTGTACCCCCATTATTTTTTTGTATTTAAGGCCTTTAGGTGAAGTACTTGCTTTTTTTGAATCACAATATGTCTCTGAATGAGTGTATTTTGAAGCAAAATAGGCCAATGGGGGAATAGTTTGAAGGATGTTTTAGAATGGTTTATGAGGACTACAAGTTCTCTTTTTAGCAGTCCTGTAATTTTAGAATGTAAATGACTACAAGTTCCTCCTTCAATGACTACAAGTTCCTCCTTCACTGACTACAAGTTTCTTTTTTTTTATATCATTTGTTCCCTTTGCAGCAATTTGTCTCTGTATAGTGCTTTTTGAATCTCTGTATGAGTCTTTTTGATTCTTAGCTATGTGTAGTAAATGTTTGGGGTTGGTATTACTGCATTATGTTTGTGTACTGTCAAATTTTTTACTTTAATTTCACTTCAGGTCATGTTTGCTGCATTGGGAATTCGGTTCTCAAATTTTTTGCTGCATTTTTGACTACAAGTTTCTTTGTTGAATTCAGTTATGTACTGTCATTTGCTGCAATCTGTCATATGTTGCATTCCAATGTGTCATGGGTATTCAATGCAGCTTGGTCCTACTGAGAATTTTAAATGTTTGTGTTACTGGCAATACCCTTTTTGCTCTAAACAGCTCATGGCCATTTTGTAACGTTAAGGACCAAATTGGCCCCCGATACAAATTGTCAGGGACCAAATTGGGGTTTAGATTTAATCCTTAGGTACCAATGTCCACTCCTCAAATTCCCATTTGCAACAAACAATTTGACTGGATATTTCACTACATCCAACTGTCATTTATCTGTAATGTCCAGGTACCACCACATAACATCAGTCCACCCTCACTATGCAGAAAAAATTATTATGCCCCATCATGACAGTGGGATCATAACAGGAATAAACTTCATATGATGTATGGGAATGGGCTGTATTACTCCATAACTTTGTTCAATTGCTATTGACATATACTGTATTATATCATGAAGTTACCAGTATACACAAAAACACATTTTATAGCACAAAAAACACAACTACAAAGCCATATAATCATAGCATCTTTTGAACTTTAATCATCAAAAAACAGAACTACATTGTCATTACATTTCATTGAAGAAAAAAAACATTTCGTACACTACATTTCATTGTTACAAGAATTGCAATAAAAAACAAATCATCAAAAACCCTACACAAGCAGCAACAAAGACCCTAGCTGCCCTACCAACATGCCTAATTTCCTTGTCCATCCTATCTAACTCCTCCACTATCTTCAGGTATAGCTCATTCAGCTTTCTTTCCTGCACCTTGATACTCAGTTCTTGCTCACTAATCTTCACACCTTGGTCATTCAACTTAGCTTGCAATTGGTCACTAATCATCATGTCCACATACTTCAGCTTGAAATCCATTTCAGCAACATCCAACTCCACCTTGTTGATTCTACCATCTTCAAGCTCCAGCCTTTCATTACATACATCATCTACCCATCTAAAAAAAAATTACAAAATGGCTTCTTATTTTGCCAAAATTGCAAACCACGGTAAGCAAATATTCCAAGTTATCAAAACTCAATTTACAAATGTATACCTTTAAATTAGGGCACCCAAAGAATGCCCTATTTGGGTTTCTCTCTGTTTTGGAGGTATAGACGATTGTTTGCCTCCCACATTTGCACCTTCGACCGCCAGTCCTTGAGGTTGTTCTACACCCAAAAGACGTACTCCCACTTGATCCCCCAAGCCAGATGACATACTCATCTTCTTCTACGCACCAGAAAATAGCCAGTAAACACCTTCTACTTGACACTTTTTTCAATCTTCATCGCGGGGAGCTTTTGGGGTTTTTTTAGTTCATGGTTTAGGCTGATTTAGGGTTCCTAATTTGACGGGGACTATATTGGGTCACTAACCCTTTCATGCAAGGGTCACCTGTCCAAACATCCAACTAGACACAAGGCATCTATCTGAACAACGTCGTTTTCGCTCCACGTGGCTGTGACGTTAGTGACTCAGCCACTTAATGTTCCAGCTTTCCTCTGTCAAGTGGGCTGTAAGAACCCGCACCGCTAATTAAGGAATTTAATTAATAAATTACGAGAAAATAGGAAATGATTCCATAATTGACCCTAATAATTATTATGAGGCTTTAATAATTATAGTAAGTGAGTAATAATGCTGAAAGTCGCTTTTCGGAAGAAAAATGCAGATACCGGTTCTGTTAGTCGGTATAAATGAGTGCCGAAAAAGTATCCCGGAAAATTAATGTAAGTGCATGATAATTACTAGAATAATATGTAGGACTTTTAAATCGAGTTTCAAGTCCAGATAATGAGAACTGGTGCTGGAAACCGGTACTGGCTTGGAAAAGCGCGTACCGGAAAAGTGCTCAGAAAATTATAAGAAAAATATGATAAATCTTAGAAAATTATGTAGTTTCATAATCCAAAGTTTGGGATTAAAATGCTAAGCGTAGCAATTAAAGTTATTACTGTGTGTTTAAGTGGCTTGGGCTATAAATACCCATTGTTAAGGGCACATAACCCTAGAAAACAGAAAACCAACATGAGAGGGAGCTGATCAGCTGCTTGGTGACTGCCCTATTGGCCTTTCCTTCCATTCTTGAACCAAGTCTTGATCTTTCTTGATTTTCCTTCATCCTTTCACTTGGGAAACACTTGGGAAACATCTTGAGAGGGTGTGAGGGTGCTGTGCTTGAGGTTTGGCCACTGTTTGTGGGCTGTTTGTGCTCTGAGTTGGGGTTTGGGCGGAGTACCTCCTTGCTCATTGGGTTTTGAGGCTTAAAGGAGCTTTCTTGTTGAGTAAAAGGACCACCTTGGTATACCATTTTCGTGTGTAGAGAAAGACAGAATCTTGGAGTGACCTTTTGAGCTCCAAGAGCACCTCTTGTTGGCTGGTTGAGTTTTGGTAAGCCTTGTCACCTTTGGTCTTGAGTTTTTGAACTTAAAAATGAAAGCTTGATGCATGTTAAGGCTTAAAGATGATAACTTGTTGTTGGGTAATGTTAAACACACCTAGAAATGCATGTTTAGGTGTTTAAAATCGGTAAAAAACCCAACCTTGGAAGGATATCTTCACGAAATGCATTTTCTGCATTCTGTCGTGAAATATCCGGATATGTGCCCGATGAATATCCGGATATGTGATATCCGGATATGGGTTTAGAGTATCCGGATAATAGATATCCGGATATGGGATTCTGGATATCCGGATATGTAATATCCGGATATGTCCAGCGAGATATCCGGATATGGTCCCGAGGAATATCCGGATATTCTGGGATTTCGTAGAACAGTAGCTGTGCTGTGTGTACAGTAGGCTATTGGGGGTTTGTGGACCCTAGATTGATGAAGTTGAACTTCTGTAATTAATGAACTAAGTCAGAATCAAGTGATTAAGGGCTTATGACTTGGTAAGAAGCCTTAAGACATAAAGCGTAATGAAAAGGCGTTGTCTTAATATTGTATGCTTGTGGTGCATGTTGTTGATGTATTGTTGGTCCATAACAGATTGTGAATCTGCTGTGTTTGGACTTTGAGCTATGGAATCTTGGCTTTTGGAGTTAGCTTGCAAGGTAAGCTTTCGTGTCCTCGGTTTAGCCATGTTGTGGTTCCACCATGTCCCATGGGGGTATGGTTTATGCATGCTGTGTACATGCTTTTGGATATTTGATATGTTGATTGAACTTTACATGTAATGACTTTTAATATGCATGTGTTGTTTCATCTTGACGGGAAGCCTGAGTATGTAGCGCCATACAAGACGGTGTACCGGGGTGAATGCAAGTGGTACTTGCACGGTGTGTAGGGGATAGACGTATACCTGCACTGTCTCTGGCCAGTAGATTAGTATTGACACACACGGCATGATTATCTGCTGCATTGCATTGTTTTAGAAATGATAAATGATAAACTGTTTTTGAACTTATATTGCACATGTAAGTGAGCTTGGGGTGGAAGATCCTTGAGGACTCACTGACTTACTGAGATTTCTAGATTAGAGATCTTACCCCACGTTTGGGGAATGCTTATTTCAGGATCAGGTAGTATGGGTACTGATGCCTCAGGCGGCGGGAGGCCGGAGCTTAGCTGATTATGTTGTTTCTGCTTATTTGTTAGCATGACTGGATTTGGATGTTGTTTATGTTTTCCGCTATTTATGATATGATGTTGTTGAGACTGATGTTGGGCATGTTGCCTTATTTGAGTGAGCATGGGGATTGTCCATGACACTTTCTGTTAGTACTTTTAGTTTGGAGTTGTATAAACTGTTAGATGGTCCGGTCTACGTTGTTGTAGTTCCGTGACTAGAGCCACACTTATATTATCTATGTTATGAGGTATTTCAGTTAGCTGTCTTATTGCGATTTACATACAGGCGATGTTTTATTAATTGATTATTAAGCAAGTTGGTAATGTTAATGGCGTCATAATTGAAAAGAAAAAGTAATTCCGCATTTTAATTAAGCGCAGCTTAATACGATATTATGATAACATTACCGGATAAATACGGGGTGTTACATTTATGGTATCAGAGCAATGGTTCGAGGGAAAAGCCTGTATGTATTGCAATTGCTAGGTTGTTTGGTTGTGTCTGTCTTTGTGTTTACTCCGTCGAATTTTATTATGATGTTGTATATGTGATCACATTGCGTGGGCCTGATCAACTCATAATTTGTGTAACTTGTGTAGAGTTATGGTAAGGTCCGGGAGAACACGAGAGACTTCTGAGGATCAATCCGATCCTATCCTGACTGCATTGGCTGAGATGCAGGTGGCTAGGTTAGCCGATCAGGAGGCCGCTAGAGTGGCCAACGCGGCAATGATGGAAGCTGTTCGCGAGGCGAACTGGATAGCCGCAGCTGAGGTTCGTGAAGCGAACCGGAGGACCACGGAGGAAGTCCTCGAGGCGAACAGGATGGCGAACTTGACGATGATGAGAGTCATGTTGGAGGAGATGAGAGCTGGTCCTGCTATTGGCCAGGCTCCGCCACCACCGCCATCGCCTCCACCTAGTGTTCAGGAGGAGAGCCATAGTCACATCGGCAGTGCTACTCATGCCGCTGAGACGGGGGAGACCCTTGTGGGGATTGCTGAGGATCGTGATGTGATCGATCGCCGGCTGAATGCTTTCAGGAAGCATAAGCCACCTGTGTTTGAGGGGTCTTTGGATCCAATTGCTGCTGCGAGATGGCTAGAGTCGTTGGACAAGATCTTTCGGGTTATGCAGTGTACAGACCCGCAGAAGCTGATGTTCTCGACCTACATGCTGGAGGGCGATGCCCATGAGTGGTGGACGTACACCTCTCGTGCTTTTGAGAGGCAGGGCCGTGTCATGACGTGGCCATTCTTTGAGGAGTGCTTTTTGGGCCGATACTTTCCCTATGATGCGCAGGAGAGGAAGCAGGGAGAGTTTGATCGTTTGGTACAGGGCTCGATGTCTGTTGATGAGTACCTGGCTAAGTTTAATGAGCTAGTGAAGTTTGCACACTTCAGGATGGTTCCTCCTACTCCGTTGTTTCTGGCAGCTAAGTTCCGCAGGGGACTTAGTGAGGTGATTGCTGAGCATCTTGCTGGTGCTGCTTCGAGAGACTTTGGTACACTGGTTCAGCAGTGTAAGGACATCGAGGATGTTTGTGTGGCAAGCAAGGCCAAGAGGGCCAATGTTGAGGAGAGCAAGGGAACATGTGGTTCCACTCCTGCTCCTACTTCTTGGAAGGACAGGAGGTTTGCTGATAAGGGCAAGGGAAAGCAGTTAGCGACTAGGCAGGCGCCTGGTCAGTTCAAGAGAGCTGCTTCACATCAGGGGAGTTCTGCTAGGCCTCCTACCACTCCGAGATGTTCGGGATGTGGAAAGGAGCATGTGGGACGCTGTGCTACGAGGCAGTTGCTGTGTTTCAAGTGTGGCAAGGAGGGCCACTTCTCTAGAGATTGTCTGTCGTCGACGGCGAGAGCTGCAGCTGTTCAGGCAGTTCCTTTGCAGATGGTTCCGATGGCATCTTCTTCGGCACCTACAGTGCCACCTTCTGTTGGGAGAGTGTATACACTAGATAGGCAGCAGTCGGACCGCGCTCCGAACCTTGTCAGAGGTACTGTTACGATTGGTTCATCAGCTGTTGATGTGTTGTTTGACTCTGGGGCTACACATTCTTTTGTTGCTACCCCGATTGCTGTGGGGCTTGAGTTGCCCAGTGATGTGCTTTCTCCACCGATGCGGGTGACTACCGCCACCGGAGAATGATGTGATGCTACCACTGTTCATCGCGATGTGGCATTTCAGTGGGATGGCCGTAAGTTCTCGGTGGATCTGATAGGATTGCCGATGGCCAACTTGGAGGTTATTCTGGGCATGGATTGGCTGTCCAAAAATTGTGTGATGATTGATTGTTGTGCCAAGCGTGTAGTGTTGTCTCCGTGTGATTCCACAGCCAGTTCCTCACCGTACATTTCGTTGCTGCAGGCTAGGAGAGCCTTGAGAGCAGGGGCATTTGGTTATGTCATGTTGGGAGGTTTGGTGAGTGGTACACAGGAGGATATCACAGGCATTCCTGTGGTGAGGGAGTTCCTCGAGGTGTTTCCTGAGTTTCCGCCACAGAGGGAGATAGAGTTCTCCATTGACTTGTTGCCCGGTGTGAGGCCGATTTCTTTAGCTCCTTATTGGATGTCGCCACCGGAGTTGGCTGAGCTTAAGAAGCATATTGAGGATCTTTCGGCGAAAGATTTCATTAGGCCGAGTGTGTCTCCTTGGGGAGCACCAGTTATCTTTGTGAAGAAGAAGGACGGGACAATGCAATTGTGCACCGACTACAGGCAGTTGAACAAGGTGACAATCAAGAACAAGTATCCCCTTCCTCGGATTGATGATCTGTTGGATCAGCTCAGGGGTGCTTGTGTGTATTCTAAGATTCATCTCCGATCCGGATACCATCAGATTCGGGTGAAGCCGGAGGATGTCCCGAAGACCGCGTTTCGTTCGAGATATGGTCATTTTGAGTATTTGGTGATTCCGTTTGGACTCACAAATGCGCCGGCAGTGTTCATGGATTACATGAACAGGATTTTCCAGCCGTATCTGGATCAGTTTGTGATTGTCTTCATTGATGATATTCTGATCTACTCCAAGACTGAGGAGGAGCATGCAGAGCATCTGAGGATAGTTCTGCAAGTGCTGAAGGAGAAAAAGCTTTATGCTAAACCTTCTAAGTGTGAGTTTTGGCTCAAATCAGTCAAGTTTCTGGGGCATGTGATTTCAGCAGATGGAGTTGCAGTGGATCCCAACAAGATTGAGGCCGTGTTGGATTGGGAGAGACCCAAGACAGCTACGGAGGTGAGGAGCTTCTTAGGTTTGGCAGGTTACTATTTGAGGTTCATCAAGGGTTTTTCCACGATGGTTCTCCCTTTGACTCGCCTTACCCGAAAAGAGACTCCATTTGTGTGGACTCACGAGTGTGAGGCGTGCTTTCAGGAGTTGAAGGAGAGATTGACTTCTTCACCTATGTTGATCCTTCCTGATCCTGAGGAGCAGTTTGAGCTTTACTGTGATGCTTTTGGAAAAGGGCTGGGCTGTGTGCTGATGCAGTCTGGTAGAGCTGTTGCTTTTGCTTCGAGGCAGTTGAAGCCTCATGAGGAGAACTACCCGACTCATGATTTGGAGTTGGCTGCGATTGTGTTTGCTTTCAAGATTTGGAGGCATTATCTTTTTAGTTTGAGGTTTGTGGTGTTCAGTGACCACAAGAGTTTGAAGTACCTGTTCGACCAGAAGGAGTTGAACATGAGGTAGAGGAGATGGATG
The DNA here is from genome assembly GCF_033153095.1 of Gastrolobium bilobum. NCBI lineage: Eukaryota > Viridiplantae > Streptophyta > Magnoliopsida > Fabales > Fabaceae > Gastrolobium > Gastrolobium bilobum. The sequence goes on from NW_026896969.1 coordinate 73,934, forward strand.
GAGTTCATAAAGGACTATGACTTTGAGCTAAGGTATCATCCTGGCAAGGCCAATGTGGTAGCCGATGCTTCGAGTCGGAAATCTAGTAGCTCATCCAGTTTGCTACTTGGTAACTTTGATGTAGTTGAGAAGTTTCGCCACTTGGCAGTGACCGCTCCGTGTGCGAGCGTACTTCTCGGGTTGGAAGCATCTGATGTTGTGAACGAGCTGCTAGAAAAGATTAAAGAGGCACAAGTTCAGAGAGAGTGTCTGGATTATGTGAAGAACCAAGACGGCGTGTCTTGGAATGATGATGAATTGATTTTGTTCTAGCGGAGGATTGTGGTTCCTCGAGGTCCGTTGACAGAGGAGGTTATGGCAGAAGGCCATAAGGGTCAGTTTTCTATCTACCCTGGTGCTACTAAGATGTATCAAGACTTGAAGAAGAACTTCTGGTGGCCGGGCATGAAGAAAGATGTTGCTATCTTTGTGTCCAAGTGTTTGGTTTGCCAGAAGGTGAAGATTGAGCATCAGAGACCGTCTGGTGAACTTCAACCTCTTGAGGTACCACAGTGGAAGTGGGAAGGTATTTCCATGGACTTCGTGGTGGGATTGCCGAAGACTCAGGCGGGTTGTGACTCTATTTGGGTCATTGTGGACAGACTGACGAAGTCTGCCCATTTTCTTCCAATGAAGGTGAGCTTCACTACAGAGCAGTTGGCCAAACTGTATGTTCGCGAGATTGTGAGGCTTCACGGGGTGCCCGTGAGTATCATCAGTGATAGGGACCCGAAGTTCACATCTCGGTTCTGGGAGGCGCTGCAGGGAGCTTTTGGTACGCAGTTGAGATTGAGTACCGCCTATCACCCTCAGACTGATGGACAGACTGAGCGGACTATCCAGACCTTGGAGGACATGTTGCGGGCTTGCACGTTGGAGCAGGGCTCGACATGGGATAAGTACCTTCCATTGGTAGAGTTTTCGTATAACAACAGTTTCCATGCTAGCCTGGGCATGGCACCCTACGAGGCGCTCTACGGTAGGAGGTGTCGTACACCTACCTGCTGGTCGGAGGTTGGGGATTGTGAGTTGTTTGGCTTGAACTTTGTCCAAGATACCACCCTGCAGATACAGATGATCAGGGAAAAGCTGAAGCAGGCGCAGAATCGTCAGAAGAGCTACTACGATGTCAAGCATCGACCACTGGAGTTCAGTGAGGATGAGCACGTGTTTGTGAGACTTTCACCTGTCACCGGTGTTGGACGGGCACTCAGAGTGAGGAAGCTGAGCCTGCAATTTATTGGGCCATACCAGATTCTTGGTAGAGTAGGACCTGTTGCCTACCGGCTTGCCTTGCCTCCGAACCTGGCCAACATCCACGACGTGTTTCACGTGTCTCAGCTTCGGAGGTACATAGCAGATCCTTCGCACGTAGTGCAACCGGATGATGTGGAAGTTCGGGAGAACTTAAAGACTCTTGTAGGACCACTAAAGATTCTCGATTGTGGCGAGGAGCAGCTGAGGAGCAAGATCATTCCGATGGTCAAGGTGCAGTGGACCGGAAGGACTCCTGAGGAGTGTACTTGGGAGCGTGAGGACGAGCTTCTCCGGCAGTACCCCGAGTTTCGACCAGGTATGTTTCTGATTTTGAGGTCAAAATCCTAAAAAGGTGGGGTGAATGTAAGAACCCGCACCGCTAATTAAGGAATTTAATTAATAAATTACGAGAAAATAGGAAATGATTCCATAATTGACCCTAATAATTATTATGAGACTTTAATAATTATAGTAAGTGAGTAATAATGCTGAAAGTCGCTTTTCGGAAGAAAAGTACAGATACCGGTTCTGCTAATCGGTATAAATGAGTGCCGAAAAAGTATCCCAAAAAATTAATGTAAGTGCATGATAATTACTAGAATAATATGTAGGACTTGTAAATCGAGTTTCAAGTCCAGATAATGAGAACTGGTGCTGGAAACCGGTACTGGCTTGGAAAAGCGCGTACCGGAAAAGTGCTCAGAAAATTATAAGAAAAATATGATAAATCTTAGAAAATTATGTAGTTTCATAATCCAAAGTTTGGGATTAAAATGCTAAGCTTAGAAATTAAAGTTAATACTGTGTGTTTAAGTGGTTTGGGCTATAAATACCTATTGTTAAGGGCACATAACCCTAGAAAACAGAAAACCAACGTGAGAGGGAGCTGATCAGCTGCTTGGTGACTGCCCTATTGGCCTTTCCTTCCATTCTTGAACCAAGTCTTGATCTTTCTTGATTTTCCTTCATCCTTTCACTTGGGAAACACTTGAGAAACATCTTGAGAGGGTGTGAGGGTGTTGTGCTTGAGGTTTGGCCACTGTTTGTGGGCTGTTTGTGCTCTGAGTTGGGGTTTGGGTGGAGTACCTCCTTGCTCATTGGGTTTTGAGGCTTAAAGGAGCTTTCTTGTTGAGTAAAAGGACCACCTTGGTATACCATTTTCGTGTGCAGAGAGAGATAGAATCTTGGAGTGACCTTTTGAGCTCCAAGAGCACCTCTTGTTGGCTGGTTGAGTTTTGGTAAGCCTTGTCACCTTTGGTCTTGAGTTTTTGAACTTAAAAATGAAAGCTTGATGCATGTTAAGGCTTAAAGATGATAACTTGTTGTTGGGTAATGTTGAATACACCTAGAAATGCATGTTTAGGTGTTTAAAATCGGTAAAAAACCCAACCTTGGAAGGATATCTTCACGAAATGCATTTTCTGCATTCTGTCGTGAAATATCCGGATATGTGCCCGATGAATATCCGGATATGTGATATCCGGATATGGGTTTAGAGTATCCGGATAATAGATATCCGGATATGGGATTCTGGATATCCAGATATTACATATCCGGATATGTCCAGCGAGATATCCGGATATTGCATATCCGGATATGGTCCCGAGGAATATCCGGATATTCTGGGATGTGCTGTGTGTACAGTAGGCTATTGGGGGTTTGTGGACCCTAGATTGATGAAGTTGAACTTCTGTAATTAATGAACTAAGTCAGAATCAAGTGATTAAGGGCTTATGGCTTGGTAAGTAGCCTTAAGACATAAAGCGTAATGAAAAGGCGTTGTCTTAATATTGTATGCTTGTGGTGCATGTTGTTGATGTATTGTTGATCTATAACAGATTGTGAATCTGCTGTGTTTGGACTTTGAGCTGTGGACTCTTGGCTTTTGGAGTTAGCTTGCAAGGTAAGCTTTCGTGTCCTCGGTTTAGCCATGTTGTGGTTCCACCATGTCTCATGGGGGTATGGTTTATGCATGCTGTGTACATACTTTTGGATATTTGATATGTTGATTGAACTTTACATGTAATGGCTTTTAATATGCATGTGTTGTTTCATCGTGACGGTAAGTCTGAGTATGTAGCGCCATACAAGACGGTGTACCGGGGTGAATGCAAGTGGTACTTGCACGGTGTGTAGGGGATAGACGTATACCTGCACTGTCTCTGGCCAGTAGATTAGTATTGACACACATGGCATGATTATCTGCTGCATTGCATTGTTTTAGAAATGATAAATGATAAACTGTTTTTGAACTTATATTGCACATGTAAGTGAGCTTGGGGTGGAAGATCCTTGAGGACTCACTGACTTACTGAGATTTCTAGATTAGAGATCTTACCCCACGTTTGGGGAATGCTTATTTCAGGATCAGGTGGTATGGGTACTGATGCCTCAGGCAGCGGGAGGCCGGAGCTTAGCTGATTATGTTGTTTCTGCTTATTTGTTAGCATGACTGGATTTGGATGCTGTTTATGTTTTCCGCTATTTATGATATGATGTTGTTGAGACTGATGTTGGGCATGTTGCCTTATTTGAGTGAGCATGGGGATTGTCCATGACACTTTCTGTTAGTACTTTTAGTTTGGAGTTGTATAAACTGTTAGATGGTCCGGTCTACGTTGTTGTAGTTCCGTGACTAGAGCCACACGTATATTATCTATGTTATGAGGTATTTCAGTTAGCTGTCTTATTGCGATTTACATACAGGCGATGTTTTATTAATTGATTATTAAGCAAGTTGGTAATGTTAATGGCGTCATAATTGAAAAGAAAAAGTAATTCCGCATTTTAATTAAGCGCAGCTTAATACGATATTATGATAACATTACCGGATATATACGAGGTGTTACATGGGCCATCACGTTCCATGCAACAGAAGGACAAACGTGTCCCTTTTTTTCAAAAATTATACACTGAAATGTGACTTTTTTTTACTTAGGGTCTAAATTGTGCCTCGTGAAAATTTTCAGGGACGAAAAAAGGTATTTACTCATATATATATATATATATATATATGTTATTCTAGCTACTTCTTTTTGTGTCTATCTTTACATACCACTCTCCAACAATATCATTAGATAAAAAAAACACACACAAAAAAAAAAAAAAAGATATTGAGCTAATGATATTGTTGGAGAGTGGTAGGTAAAGATAGACACAAAAAGAAGTAGCTAGAATAACACACACACACGCGCGCGCGCACACACACACACACACACACACACACACACACACACACACACACATATATATATATATATATATTAAATTTTAAGTAAATTCAATACATCATGCAATACACAATACATAGGGTTGTAAATGGGTCAGCTGACCTAACCGGGGCTTAAGGTTCGGCTTATATCAAGTCAGACTCGGTCTATTACATATATTTAAATAGAATAGATTCACGCTTTGAAAAAAATCTATTTAGAAAGTAGCTCAAAAACTTTCTTTTATATGCCGGGTCTATATTCCTACAGGCTAACCTAAATATATATTTATATTTTATTATTTAAAATAAATTATTATTTTAATGGTTGTGAATAATAAAATATTTTATTTTATTTAATTATTTATTAAATAGGTTAACATGCCCAAACCAATGTTTTTAATTTTTGAATATAAGTTAGACTTATAATTCACTGCTACGTAATAGTTAGGGGTGTTAACAGGCCGAGTTGAGCTTTGGTCTTAAAAAGTTAAGCATGTGTTTAAATGTGTTAGCCTGATCAAGCTTGTTACCTGTTGTGAATATAATTATCGGCATGTGCTCTGACTTATTTACAAAAAATGAAAATTTTATTTAGCCTGTTAGCCTATTTAAAAAACAAAAGAAACAAAAATTTACCCAAACAGAATGTATAATCAACCGCACTATTGATTTCATAAATATTCATAAATTTAATGTATACCCAAACAACATAATATAGATCATAATCATTCAAAAATTCTGTTTAACTAATAAAATTGGATGAAATAGATTGAGGATAGAGAGGGAGAGCTATTTTAAGTAGTATAAAAAATATAAAATAAAAATAAAAATAAAAATATTAAGCCTCTGATAGGCTCTAAGACCGAGCTTTTTATTAAACAAGCTTAAGTTCGAGCTTGATTCTAAGAACCAATTTTAAACATATAACTTCATGTCTCTTGACAGCTTAGGCAAAGTTCGTGAAAAGCACGTGGTTCATTTATCACCCTATAATAGTAACAGTAATAGATTATGTCATAACTAACATATTTTCCATGGACAAAGGCACAAACCCATTTAAGCTAGAAGCCAGCCCATTTACACCGCCAACGATAAATCCTAATCAGTTTATAATTTACATCAATAAAATAAGCTTTTATAATTTAAAGCTGTTTGTGAGGGTTCAGGGTTTGAAAGAGAAGCAATAGGAAAAGCCATTCAATCTTTGTGATTGATTTGCTTTGCTAAACAGTAATGGAAATCAACTTGGGAAAACTAGCATTTGACATTGATTTTCATCCATCGGATAATCTTGTTGCTGCTGGACTCATTAACGGTGATCTTCACCTGTGAGTTTGCTTCTTTTTATTTATTTACTATTATTTTTTTGCATATATGGTAATGATTATATTGAATAATGTTTCCTGCAGATACCGTTATAGTTCTGATAGTGTCCCTGTGAGGTATGAATTCTGAACCTTGTGTTTGTATAATTGTTGGATATGTGAAACCCACATGAATATTCACTCTATGTTCGTTTGCAAGTTTTGTTTTTTCATCACTATTTGCATTTGTACATTGTAATTATCTTTTTTTTTTTTTTCAGGCTGTTAGAAGTTCATGCGCACACTGAATCTTGCAGGGCTGCTAGATTCATCAATGGTGGACGTGGTAATGCCCTATGTAGTTTTAGTTGTTCATCCTCTTTTTCCTTTTTTTTTTGGTTAATTTTTTGTGAGTAAATACCCTTTTTGGTCCACGACAAAAAAAACGGAATCTATTTTAATCCCCTAGAAAAAAAAGTTCCACATGTGGTCCTTCTGAAATTCCAGTTGTTTGAAATTATGGTTCCTCTGAAATTCAAAGAAGATCCATGTTAGTCCTTCAAAAAGAACTAATATGAATACTTTTTTTTTCTAAGGAATTAAAATAGATTCCGTGTTTTGTATTGAGGACCAAAAGGGTATTCACTCATATTTTTTTTTGGTTGGTCTCATTTGGATTATTTTGACTTTAAAGTGCTTGTTATTGTGTTTGTGTTATAGCCGTTTTAACGGGTTCTCCGGATTGCTCGATTCTGGCTACTGATGTGGAAACTGGGTCTACCATTGCCCGTATTGATAATGCCCATGAGTAAGTTGATTTGCTGCAATTTCACATTTTTGTCATGATTTGGCTTACAGAATCACATGTATGCTCATTGCTTCAGAATTTGTATGTGGTTTTTCTGTTGTGCTGCAGGGCTGCGGTTAATAGATTGATAAACTTGACCGAGTCAACCGTTGCCTCGGGAGACGATGAAGGTTGTATTAAGGTAACTTGTTAGTTCCATTTGGCATTCTTAGCATTTGTATTAATGTTTTTATTTTAAATTTCCTATGTAGTACATGCCTCTGTCAACAGATTAACAATATGCTTCGTGAATAACAATTTGTTTTTCATATTCTACGTTTTCTGACTTATCAATGTAGTCTAAATTATTTTTTTCTTAAATTTCCTTTTGTTAAGTGGAGATGGGACTCTGTCTGTTTGCAATCTTCGAAGAAATAAAGTAAGTGTTATATCAGTGTTTTTTGGTTCCTTTTGAAACATAAACACTATTTGGTGCACTGGAATTTTAATCTACCTTTTCCTGATTTATTGACAGGTCCAAGCTCAATCTGAATTTTCTGAAGATGAACTATTGTCTGTTGTGCTAATGAAGGTATCATTCCCATGACTTTGCTGTGACTTTTTATGCTTGTGTAGGAAAATTTTCAAAATGTTTCTATGAAAGAGAAACTTTATTTTAATAAGTATTTTATGCATTTGTTCTTACTTCCTAAACGAAAGTAGGGAAAATGAGAGAGAGAGAGAGAGAGAGAGAGAGAGAGAGAGCACAATTTGTGATTTGCTTAAATCTAATTGTCTGGCAGTTCTGGAATGCAGAACTGGAATATATATAGAGCATACAAAAAGCTTGCTCAGCAAGCTGCTCCTAATCTAAGCTAACTGAGAGATTAGTTATATAGTGCATACAAACAAGCTTGCTCAACAAGCCCTCTCAAATCTGAAAGGCTTCACATTCACTGGTCTTCTATACACATCTAGTAAAATTAGGACAGGGTGGTGATCTGAGAACATCACCCTGGGAAGGTCCTTAACAACAGCTTCTACAAAGGATAACCTTCACTCTACATTTGCCAGTACTCTATCTAGTCTTTTGAAAACTTTGTCCAAATATTCAGTCTTTTAATTTCTTGCTTTTTATTTACAATATATTTTCTATTTGTACTGCCACTTACGGTTTCATCGGCCACCGACCCCAACTAGTTTAGGATAAAGGTGTTGTTGATGTTGTAAGTCACTTAAACTACTTTATACTTTGGGCAAATACCTCAAAAAATTAAAGTTCTTTTGAACTGAAAAGCAACTATTGAGATTTTACAGCATGGCCAAACAGGGCTATTAGTCAATGTCTTTCTTTGTTACCTTTGTACCAAAATATATATTGTGTTTGACACACTTCTCATCTTTTAAAATAATCACATGGCTAATCTTTACATTTTTTGGGTGAGTGGTCAGAATGGTAGGAAAGTTGTATGCGGATCACAAACCGGAATTCTTCTATTGTATTCATGGGGATGCTTCAAGGATTGCAGGTACACAGTGTGGAATATGTCATGATTACATGATGGAAGTGATTCTGTTTATGGAGGAGATATGTTAATTGAATTTTCTCTTGTATTTCTTATTCTACCTCTTCTACTGATGTTCTTGCTAATGGTTTCAATTCCAGCGATCGGTTTATTGATCTCTCCTCAAACTCTATTGATGCTGTGTTGAAAGTGAGTATAACATGATTATTTCAGTATCAGTAGGCTCTTTTACCATCCTTAGGTCTTGTACTAAATTTTATTTTTTATTTTTTTAATCTTAGCTTGATGAAGATAGGATTATTACTGGATCAGAGAATGGGATTATCAAGTGAGTCTTTTGCAGTTTGAGAGCAGTGTACCTCTTGTTTGGATCATCCTTCAAGCTTTTATTTCATTTGTTCTCTGGTCCTTTTATATATATGTTCATTTTTTTTGTGTTCAGCTTGGTTGGAATATTACCAAACAGAGTCATCCAGCCAATTGCAGAACACTCGGAATATCCTGTTGAGCGTCTTGGTAACATATTGTCTCTTCCTCTTTTCTCAGCATTAAATGTGGCCAATTTGGATTCTATTGTTATGAGCCTCAATTTCTTTACTGTTAGTTCTGTAGTTTTTATGTCTCAATTCATTTGCTTTGCTGAGGTGATTTTGGACCTTCACCTATGATTTGCACTGTTTTTCCTCATTATTTTGTGCTAATGAACTAGCATGCATTTTTGTATGTTTTCATGCTTTGCTTGTTCCTTGCTTCAAGTAAGTTTGACTTACATTTTTTCTTTGGTCTGGTAGCATTCTCTCATGATAGAAAGTTCCTGGGCAGTATTGCACATGATCAAATGTTAAAGGTACTTCTCTTTCTTAATTCTTCAATAATTAATAGGAATTATTTCCTGCGCTTTATTGATTTTTCTCAATTGGCACAAATATAAACAAGTAGAAAACTCTAGAATATTCTACACTCCTCCTCAAGTTGGGAGATATATATTGATCATCCCCAACTTGCTAATTAAATCCTCAAAGATGGGTTTGTGTAATCCTTTGGTGAGAATGTCGGCTGTTTGCTCCTTGGTAGGTATATATGACAAACATACACTACCCTCCTCCAATTTTTCTTTGATAAAATGACGATCAACCTCCACATGTTTGGTTCTGTCATGATGTACAGGATTTTGAGCAATACTGACTGCAGCCTTATTATCACAATAGAGTCTCACAGGTAGAGAATAAGATATCTTTAATTCTCCAAGGAGCCTTCTTAACCAGATTCCTTCACAAATGCCATGGGCTAGCGCTCGAAATTCTGCTTCTGCACTGCTTCTGGCAACAACAGATTGTTTCTTACTTCTCCAGGTCACAAGATTTCCCCAAACATAGGTACAATATCCTGAAGTGGATCTTCGGTCCATAGCAGAGCCAGCCCAATCAGCATCTGTATAGATTTCTATCATCCTCTTGTGTCCCCTTTTAAAGAGCATTCCTCGACCAGCGGTGTTTTTGAGGTACTTGAGGATTCTATAAACAGCACTAAGGTGTTTTTCCTTAGGAGAATGCATGAATTGGCTAACCATGCTAACCGCAAATGCAATATCAGGCCGAGTGTGAGATAAGTAGATCAGCTTCCCTACCAACCTTTGGTATTGCTCCCTGTCAACATCTTTTCCATCTTCAATTCCCAATTTAATATTGGGTTCAACTGGAGTTTCTGCAGGCTTGCACCCAAGCATACCTGTTTCTTGTAGCAGGTCTAGAATATATTTCTTCTGAGATAAGGAAATTCCTGCCTTGCTACGAGCAACTTCCATTCCAAGAAAATATTTGAGAGATCCAAGATCCTTTAGTTCAAACTGACTAGCTAAACCCTCTTTTAAAGATTTTATTTCTTCCCAGTCATCACCTGTGACAATTATGTCGTCAACATAAACAATGAGGATAGCAATTTTGCCACTATCGGAGTGTTTAAAAAATAAAGTGTGATCAGTCTGAGCTTGGATAAATCCTCTTTCTTTAACAACACGAGTAAACTTTTCAAACCACTCTCTAGGGGATTGTTTAAGTCCATAAAGAGATTTCTTCAACATGCATACAGAACCATCTCCCTGTTCAAAACCAGGTGGTGGATCCATGTAAACTTCCTCATGTAAGTCCCCATTTAACAAAGCGTTCTTTACGTCCAATTGATGCAAGGGCCAACCAAGGTTGGCAGCAAGTGATAGTAAGACTCGGATAGAGTTAAGTTTGGCAACGGGAGCGAACGTCTCCTGATAGTCTATCCCATAAGTCTGAGTAAATCCTTTGGCAACCAATCTGGCCTTATATTTGTTGATGCTGTTATCTGCATTAAATTTTATTGTGAACACTCATTTGCAACCTACAGTTTTCTTTCCTCTGGGAAGTGCCACGGACTCCCAAGTTCCATTTTTTTTAAGAGCATCCATTTCTTCAAAGACTGCATCCCTCCATTTAGGGTCATTAAGTGCCTCTTGGATATTTTTTGGTATTTTTGTACCGTCTAATATAGTGTTGAAAGCACGAAAACCTGGAGATAACTTTTCATATGAAATGTGATGAGAAATAGGATGAGCAGTGCAAGATCTAGTACCTTTTCGAAGGGCAATGGGCACATCTAGGTCAGCTGTACCAGTGTTCTCAAGTGGATTGCTGGAACTAGGACTCGGGTCAGAATCCTGGCAGTCTAGAGGATCTTGAGGAGATTTTCGCCTGCTGTAGAATTTTCCCCATTTACCGGGAGGATCTCCAGTCTCTGGTACAATTGCTGTCCTTGTCTCCTGTACATTAACTCCCCCTGACTCCAAAGGTAAAGAAACAACAGATGTTTCCAAGGGTAAAGGTAAGACAGTAGAATTATTTGGATTCCAAGACTTGTCTTCATTTATACCAATAGACTCCCCCTGAAGAGAAGTCGAGGGAAAAAATGATTGTGTTTCACAAAAAGTAACATCCATAGAAACAAAGACCTTTCGAAGAGAAGGTGAGTAGCACTTGTAACCTTTTTGATTAGGAGGATATCCTATGAAGACACATTTAACAGACTTATGATCAAGTTTGGACCTTTGATGTGGAGGAATATGAACAAAAACCACGCAGCCAAACAACTTTGGAGGAAGGGAAGAGAGAGCCCGAAAGGAGGGAAAAGAGCGGGTAAGGCAAGATATGGGAGAATGAAAATTCAGGACGCGAGAGGGCATCCGATTGATGAGATATGAGGCAGTCAAGACAGCCTCCCCCCACAGGTATTTAGGGACATGCATTGTAGACAAGAGGGCTCTAGCAACTTCAATGAGATGTCTATTTTTCCTTTCAGCCACCCCATTTTGTTGAGGGGTGTTAGGACAAGAACTTTGATGGATAATACCTTGCTTGGTTAGGTAATCACCAAGAACAGAATTAAAATATTCAGTACCGTTGTCAGTTCGCAGGATTTGGATAGAGGTCTGGAATTGAGTTTGTACCATAGCATGAAAATTTTTAAAAGTGGCTGCAGCTTCAGACTTATCTTTTAGAAGATATACCCAGCATACTCTAGAATGATCATCAATAAAGGTAATAAACCAACGAGTTCCAGATATATTTTTTCACGAGCTGGGCCCCAAATATCACTATGAATCAATGTAAATGGAGACGAAACATGATAATCTCTAGGGAAATAAGAAACACGAGAGTGTTTTGCAAACTGACAATCATCACAAAAAAAGGAACTTGGTTTTTTGTTGATAAATAAGTTTGGAAGCAGCTTTTGAAGATAAAAGAAATTTGGGTGTCCTAAACGACGATGCCACAACAAAACATCATTACAATCGTCTGATAAACATAAAGAGTGATTTGCAAAAAATCTCTTTTCATGAGAATCTTCTTCAAAATAGTAAAGCCCTTCTTCCTCTCTAGCACTGCCAATCATCAGCCTCGAATCCTGTTCTTGAAAAACACAGGTTTTGGCAGAGAATTTAGCAACACAATGCAATTCAGAGGAAAGTTTACTAATAGAGATAAGGTTACAAGTAAGAGAAGGGACATGAAGGACAGAATTCAGAGTAATATGTTCAGAGAGCTTAATGGATCCCTTTCCCGCAATATTAGAGAAACTACCATCAGCCGTCCTTATTCGTGACTGGTGATAATAAGGGGTATAAGAACAAAACAGGGATGCATTACCTGTCATATGATCAGAAGCTCCCGAATCAAGAATCCAACGACTACTATGATCAACATGGAATGCCATACCTTGTTGAGCAACATGACTAGTTGCCTCAGCAGATTGAGACATCACCTTCTGAGATTGCTCATAATTCTTACCGTTTAAACGGTGGTTAGTAATCTGTATAGCTGGGTTGTCTCCGGAAGACGAAGAACAGGGAAGAGGAAAGACACCGGAAACATTACCGGATGATTTTTCAGAATGCTTATTCTCAGCCTCAATATTTTCAACTTCCATTGTTCAAAATAAAAAAATAAAAATAAAAACAAAAAAGGAACTCCAATCGTTCAGAACTGAAAAATCACGAAGAGGAACCAACTGGACCCAACAAGAAGAGTGCTCCAATCGTGATTTAAACCCCCAGAACAGGAAGAGGACGGCCAGGCGAGCCGTTCTGTGAAAGCCGCGTGACAAACGGAGGCCGGCAGGGCGGCGCGTGGCTCACACGCGCCGGAGAGGCAGTTCTGCAGTGGCGGCGCGTGGCTGACTTTCCGGCGACGGGGCTGACGTGGGTCGACTCGGAAATGGCTTCTGAGTCCAATGGTGGCCTTGGTTTCGTGATTGGAGGGGTCCAGATATGGTTTCTGAGTTATTTTAATAAACAGTGAAAAATGGAAAACGGAAGGAAACGTGAAGGTTTACAAGATGACCACAGGATAACCTGCTCTTGATACCATGATGAAATATAAGACTGAAATGTATTTTTCATATATTGATTGACACCCAAAGGGATCTTTATATACAGATTACAAGGTAGTTAAGGAGTTGAAGTAATAAATAAAATACACAGTAACCGAAGAGGCATCACACTACTCAAAGGAACAAGTAGCTAGAAACAAGTAGAAAACTCTAGAATATTCTACATATACAAGGCACTCCTTATCATGATTGTAACTTTAAACCCTATCTGGTAATTTTGTTGGGGCTTCTCAACTTTTCTCAGTAACAATTGCCTTAAATATAAAGGTGACTCAGAGTGGATAGGATTTTGAGCAGAATTAAATATTTCCACCAAATGCTGATATTGTAAATGTAAAGTAAGATTTAGCAATATTAATTGATGTGTCTAGTAGTGTTGTTGTAATTAGAATGGGCTTTTGCGACTGAAAAGGGGATAAATGATGGTATGCAATAAGGTAGATGAGTTGGGTCCGCTGTCAGACACAGATTTTTGTACTTATAAATGTATGATGATGGATATTTACCATAAGTTAATTATTTGGATGGGGTTTTGTGAGAAGTTATAATTTTCTGCTTACAAATGCTGGACGGCAGGTAAACGTGGAGAAGTTAAATCAGTCAATTCATCATATGGTCCATGGACCTTTAAAAGAACATATATTTTACCATACTGGTTGGATGAATTTGCAACAGTTTGGCTTAAAATGTTTCCTGTCAATCCGTTGAGGTGTCCTTATATCGCAATAATGATGGATGGGTCACTGTTTAAAATGTGAAACCATTGGTTGCATGTGGTCTGTATATGAATGTATTTTTACTATTTTGTACAGATTATATTGATAAATCAGTTGTCTGAACATTCAACATTTTCTTCTTGTACAGCTATGGGACTTGGATAATATACTGCAAGGTTCGAGAAGCACACAGAGAAATGAAGCTGGAGTGGTTGACAGTGACAGTGATGAGATGGATCTAGATGATGATCCTTCTGAGTTTAGTAAAGGTATGATATGATTTGTATATGTAAATGTTACTGATTGTCCATCACTGTAAAGGTATGACATATCTTGTATTTCATTGATGATACCATTGCAGGAAACAAGAGAAAGAATGCAAGTAATGGGCATGTCCTAGGTGATTCAAACAACTTCTTTGCAGATTTATAGGGTATTGTGGATGCAATTTTGTTCAAATGTGACACCCCAATTAGAACACTTGCAAGCGGGATTTCCTGATCAAAATCTTCAAGTTCAAGGTGCCCCTTCCATAAATGGATACCTAATGAAGACATTGTCCCGGAGATATTCGGCGTGTGATGTTGGTTGCCATTTCCTAATCTATTTATTTTTTTATCCTGTTTCATTAATGTTCCAATTTTAGGGTCGTTTAACCAGTTTATTTGTTGAGAACTTGAGATGCCTTGGAGAAGTTTGTCCTATGGTGTAACCAGTTGTGAATTGCAAATCCACAGGGTGGTTGAATTTACTTCCTTTCTTAATGTTTTCTTTCTCTATTAGAGAGTTAGAGTTACTTAGTTACTCAGTTACTTTCTATTATTCTCCAACCAATTTACTAAGCCTCACAAAGGCAATGAAAATTTTGTTATATCATTAGCCGAAACAAGAACCCTAAAGCAAAATAGTAGTAGTATTGAAAATATTTGCTGCTAGTATGAGCCTCTTGTAAACAAAGAACATCCAACAACATAAGGTTAAAATCAATAATTAGTATAGGAAATGAAACTTTTAATAGATCAATTATACACATACATCAAGTAAATTTGTATATTTATCTAATATTGCAATTGATGCTCTTACATAGCTGGACAATTCATTATAGCATTTTCTTGTAAATCTGTTGCTTTGTACAATGTAAATTTGAAGAGATTTTGTATCTGGAAAGCTATGATGCATCATAGTAAGAATAGTAAATGCAAGAATCCTGGCCTTAATTCTGTAAACATTGGAAGGCTGGATTCTCAAAGTTCTGCTGGAAGTTTTCTCATAAAGGGGTCCTATTGTGAAGGGGAGTAGAAATGTCATTAACACTGAGAAAGGAATACGGCATTTCAAAACAGTGGAAGGTCAAACTTAGCTCTCATTCCAAAGACAATTTCCTATTCCTGTATGAAAGAGTGGTAGTGTATGTGTATATATGCATGTGTTCATGCACAAGCATTAGTGTTGTTGACCTTGAATTGTCACCCCACAAGTTGTTATCATCATTTTCATCATCTGTCATTGGATGCCTCAGGCTAGAAGTGACCTGCATTCTGCATATATATTTTGGTATGCATGTGTTTGGTTTTTTTTTTCTTTCCCTTATTTTGATAAAATAAGAAATTCGTTAAGATGAAGAGAAAAAAGTTTACAGAGAGAAGAGGAGTACAAGGAATCCTCCTTAACAAAGAACAAAATAGAAAACAACAAAGAAAGAGAGAATCAATGGAGCAAAGTTGATCAACTCCTCAACATAATGATACAACTGTTACAAAACGGGTATATACTAGAAAAATAAGAATGACAATAGCGGATTGACTATAGGTGAGTTAGGAGGGGAAGGGATTTCAGTTAGTGGATATATGTAGCTAGGTGAGAAGGGGGACTTTTTTGGGTGACTTTTCTTCTTACATTTGATAATGAATTATAATTTTGGTGTGTTGTGTATCCATTACTATGTGGTGATAGTGCAAGATTTGGATTGATTTTGATAAAAATTGTGATTTTCTTTTCCCTCGGCTGTTTGGTATAGGGATTTTTCTAGAAATCCTGGAAAAGTGAAGTGGCGAAAATTTATTTCCAACATTTGAAAATAATCTCAGGAAATTTTTTTCCTGTCATTTCATTTTACACATCATATTTCCAAACGAAAATATCATCTGATACATGATATTTTTATTTTCTCATAGTATCAGTATAATTAACCCAATATTTTCAAAAAAAAATTTGGATTTATCAAATACCTTTTCGTAATTTACTCGGGAAAAAAAAATTTCACCATATTCTTGGAAATTTTTTTTTTCCAATAAAAAAAAATCTTCTCTACCAAACATCTTTTAAGAGTTTTCCACGTTAAAAGCCCAGCCTGTGTGTATCAACAACTATTAGTTCTATATATTCAAGTGGTAAGGAATTTACTCCACTTAGCAAAGTGTGTATGCATGCATTGCAATAATCATAAATTCAAATAATAAGGAGTTTATTCTCTTTAGGTGTTTGGTATGAAGCTTTTGTTTAGAATGATGGGGAAGTGGGGTGGGAAATATTTTTTTGTCTATGTTTGGTATAAGCTATCCTAATTTATTTTTTGCAAAAAAATTCTCCCATCAATCCATATTTACACTAACCACAGGCAAAAAAGAATTCTCCCCAACTTATGGTATTTTTTTCCCCTGTACTCTGATTCTAATCTTAACTGATTGAGACCATAATGCCCTCTTGATATATGCAGATGTACTCTGATTATATATGGGTAATTTGGTAATTTCTGGTGAGATTCCCTTCAATATTCTATCATCAACCAAACACACCATCAATAAAATTAACCTCATTTGTCCGGTAAAATTTTGACATACCAAACACTATTTTGTTACTTTTCCGGGGAAAAAAATTTCTCATCATATTCTTAGATTTTTTTTTCTGAGATTTTTTTTTCTGATTAAAAAAAATATCTCCTGTACCAAACACAAATTTCAAATTCCAGTTCATTTAAACCGCTCTCAATGAGTCTCGAACCAATCAAATTGATATGAATTTTTTTTATAAAAAAAAGTCTTATACACGTCACTTGTGGTTGATTTCTTTTTATAATTAGGGAAACTAATCAAATAATGGTCATAGGTCCACCAAATGGGTCACGAGTCACGACCCAACAATTGATAGTTTGTTTATTTGTTCATCCTTTCTTGATGTGGAATTTGATTTTGTGTCTCCTGTTTTTTTTTTTTTTTTTTTTTTTTTTTGTAATTGGATACTCGACGTTTTATAGAAGTTTCAAAGTCATTTGTTAAGTTGCTTTTGCAATTCAAATGCTTGTTTTTCATTAAAATTGGATGATAAAAACTTCGGGATGATTATGTGGTAACAAAAGTTAGATAAAGTTTTTAAAATGTAGGAAAAGTAATATTCAGAGGACAAAAGTTAGATAAAGTTATTTGGGCATTTATAACAGCGGTTTACATTTTTCATTTAACATGACACAACAAATTTTCCTACCCACAATATTTTGTGGGATTCACACTTTTTGAAGAAAAAAGAAAAAAAAACTAAGGCACACAAAACGAATCTCTATAACATTACACAATCACTTTTCCTACAACATAACTCTTATAAAACCCTTTATAATATTGTTCTTTAGTAACAATATTTATATTATTTATTACACCTTAATTATAAAAAGTTTAACAGCATCACAAATATCATAATAACTTTATCTAAGTTTAATCCATATTTATAGTTAGATTACATGAAGTTAAACAATAATTTTCCCTCATCATAACAACTGATCAATCTTAAATACCCCATTAATTGTTCTATATTGATATATTATTAACAATAGAATGTTGTGTTTTACTGTTTACACCCCTTTTTTATAATACATGTAACTGGTTTCTTTATTTTATATCAGTGTTGCTCATAAAAAAAAATGTACATTTTAAAATTGATAATGAAATGGGAATTTTTTTTTCTATTTACTAATGTACTAGTTTGGTATAGTTAGTGAACAAATTTCTAAAAAGAAATATAATTCATAAAATAATTTAATAAAAATTTAATCAATTAAAAAACTCGAGATAAGCGACTTCTGAATAATTTTTGCAAAAAAAGACAAGAGAAAAAAATGAAATATTTTATTAAATAAAAGTATTATTAATAATGAAAAAAGTATTTTTAATTAAAAGAAATGCCAAGTCATTACTAACTAAAAACTAAAAATGTTTTAAAAATAACAACTAAAAACTAAAACTTCTATTAACTATTATAGTTTAGACTCAATCTCTTTAGTTTGATTGGAGATTATATAAATATTAAATTATAGTTTTTTTTCCTGAACTTGTCAAAAGGATGAAGGCAGTGGCGGACCGAGGAAAAAAAATTTATGTCCGCACAATCAGTGGCGGGCTGCCCCAGAATTTTTTTTTTATGTAAAAGTTTAAATCAACGCTTGAACCCGCTCATAATCTAGTTGCTTCCATAACAAGCTGCAGACAATAGTTTGACCAATTATTTTCCCCCTAAATCTTATCAATCCTTCAAAACAAATATGAGAATATACTCCAGTACATCCATACATCATCATTCTATTTTGGGATATGTTATTTTACCTAACATTTTTCTGCCTACCTTTGCCTACCACTCTCCAATACCGTTAGATCAAAATCTCAAGAAGAGAGAAAAAGATAAATGTTAGTTAAGATTCTGATCTAACGGTGTTGGAGGGTGGTAGGTAGAGGTAGGCAAAAAAATGGTAAGTAGAATAACCTATCCCTTCTATTTTATAGTGGTGAATAAAAAAGTTAACACTACCTATACAGAAGTAAAACAAAATCACAGTGAAGGTCTCGTCTCTAGATATTAACTTATTTGAGAATGTCAGACCTACAATCAATCATCTCTTTTTATAAAAATAAAAAAGGAAACAAAGGATGAAGAGAACGTGGAAATGAGTACGTGACAAGGGAGGAAGAATAAGTTTTCTTTCTAATCAATGTGCGTTGTTGCGTTGTTTTAATCATCTTCGTACGTTGTTACGTTGCTAACTAATATAAGAATAAATATCATTTTTGGTCCCTAAAAAAAATTTGGTCCTCACTTTAGTCCATTATAAAAAAAAAATTAGTCACCTGATCCCTATGGACCCACTTTGGTCTTTCTGTGGGACTAGTGTAGGTCTTTTTTGAATTTGTGATGGACCACGATTTTAATTAAATTGATCTACTTTAAATTTTTTAAGGACCTCGAGACTAATTTTTTTTTGTAAAGGACTAAATTGAGAATCATGTTTTTTGTTAGGGACTTAAAAAATTATTTACTCCTAATATATATATTGAATCAAGAGACAAATAACAATCTACAAAAAAAAAAAAAAAAAAAAAAAAAAAATTAAAATCAAAAAATTTATGACTGCACTTGCGGGCATTTGCCCGCAAGTGGGTCCGCCAATGGATGAAGGTGAAGATGTTTCTTTTGAAAGGTGAAGTGTATCAACGTAATAGTAACTTAAAGAGGCAATAGCATGAACTATAACTCAATGAGGTAATTGTTGAAGTCTCGGACTAGCTGAGAATAGGATGGAGGTAATTGGGAGATGTTTTTTTGTGGGCTTGGAGCATGTTGGTCCCTTTCCAAAATAAAAAAAGGAAAGGAATTGAGAGGGTAAAAAAAAAAAAAAAAGGGATAAAAAAAAAATAAAATTTTCCATTTATAAAATTGGGATCACTGAATAAATGATGGGTCTCGAACATAATAATTTTTTCCCGTAATTGGACCCAATTATGACTTGTGAGTAGGGGTGAAAGTGGGCTGGGCTGGGCCAAGCTTTGCCCCGAAAAGCCCAAGCCTACGCCAAAATTTTTCAATTTGGCCTGGCCCAAGCCTAGTACGAGTATAACTGTTAGCCTGGCTTGGCCCGTTTATAAAAAACAAATGGTCTGGCCTAACCCGTTAGCCTGTTAATTTTTAACTTCCAAGCAGAACCATGAATCAACTTTACAAAATACTCAAATTCTATTGCTAAACCAAAAATCATAATTTCAACGTCCAAATAGAATCATGAATCACAACAAAACTCATACAATCTGCATTTAAGTCAATTTCAAAAACAAAATGCTCAAACTAAATAACATATATTTCATCAGATCCAACAAACAAATCTATACTATGTAAATTAAAATAACTACGTGAATCCAACAAACACATCATGATGCTTGTAATAAGTAAAACATCTCCCAAAAACCTTTTAATATATTCATATACACAATCTAACATGCTGAGATGTTGATTTTTTCTACATAAGAAATAAAGTCAGATTTCTATTAAAATATAATTAAGCTATAAATAATTGCAATTGATTAAATATATATCTTTTGTTTTTCCTGTAAGTCATACTTATTCTATTTTATTTTATTTAAAATAAATAATACAATATAGGCCGACCTGTAGGCTTATAGGCTAGGCTTTGTGAAAGTGAGCATACGGCCTTTTTATTAAACAAGCTTTTTCAAGGTCCAAGTCCGGCCTATTTTACGAAATATACTAGATCAGGCATGGCCTGACGTAGGCCGAGCCATGTAGGCCCCTGTAGAGTGGTCCGGCCCAGTTTCACCCCTACTTGTGAGTGTAATAGAGACGAAGATCAATATCAATGATGATATTTATAGCATGGAGAAAATTTTCCTAACGTGAAAAATGTAATGTCATAATCATTTTCTAGCCCTATGGACCCCACGGAGATATGAAATTATGTGATTTCTCATGTGTGAAAGTGAGGAATAATCATATATGGAAAGGATCATTTATACTTTAAGTGGATGGGTAATTACTGGATGATCAAAATAAGTGCCCGAATGAGGCTATATATTCAGCAAGCATAGCGCAAATAATAGTAAAATGAAATTATTGTCAAAGCTCTATTTCCTGATAATTTTTCTTTGTACACAATTTAACCCACCACATGAATTTGCATTTTCATAGCTTATTATTCATTTGGTCACAGATGACCGACATGACCACATTTAAGGATATGGACAAAAGACAGTAATTGAAGCAACATTTAAATGCCATACCAAAAAGGATGAAGAAAGACCCAGGCCAATTTAATGAGATTAGACCTTTGAGGGAAAAACTAGACTCCAAGACCATAATATCAGGAATGCCACAAGTCCTTTTCAACAAGGGAATCCAAAGGTGACACAAACCATTATTAATTTTTTTTTTTTTTTTTTGTACCAACATGATAATGTCGTATAGGGAAATATACAATGATCACGCATTGAAATCTTGTTTCTATGGAATCAAATGACAATGAATACCTGCAAATATAGGGTGTTATCCCAGCATGACTAACCCTGAGTTTAAGAATATTGTTGTCACACTCTGAATGTGCTTCCCATGACTACCCTTGTTGTAGGCCTAATCTACCATCTCTCTGGTTGGTATGGACCAGAAAGAGTTTCTAGCAAACTGTGACAACTTGACAGTTGTTCCAATATATATATATTTTTATAGTTTAATAATGTGTCTTTTCTACTTCAAAAATTAATCTTTGGGGTTTAAGTGTTACTCATGTGACTTATGGGGCAGGGCTTATTCAATTGTTTATAAGAACAATTTTTTATTCCTTACCAATAATGATAGAGAAATTTCACCATTAAAAAGCTAAACATGCATGAGTTTACTTACTTTTTTCAATTTGATTGAAATTGACTTTGGTTTGAACAAATTGTCACTTAGTAAGCACAACTAGTTTTTTATTTCTTTCTTTCCTTCTTGTCACTGAATTTAAATTTAAGCTTTTGAGTTATTTAATGTAAAACGGGAAATATTTTATTGTATTAATTCAAAAATTAAATATTTTATCAAAATTAAATATTTATAATTCAAAATAAACTCTTGCAAAATTAACTTCACGAGAATTATATTTAATGAACAATATACATGTGTGAAGGAGAACTGTGCAGGGATGCTAATGTACAACCCTGCATTATTTCATTGCAAAATTAGATGTTGGAGTAGGACCAGTTATTAGTCAATATATTTGTGTAATTATTGGGGTCATAAATCTACCCCACGCTCCCAAGAAATATATGCATGTGAATATGTATATTCCTATTTATATTTACCAGAACATGTGGTGTCCATATATCTAGTGTTAAAATCTTACTAAGTGCTATTCACGAATCCCATTTCACCACTTCCATTATTGAATTATAAGTACAACTATGAACCTTATCTGAGTTCATAAAATACCCCAAATTAAAACTCTTGTAGCCTTCTTTTAATGTCAAGAGCCTAGCCTTTTTTTATGCTGTCCATACCTCCTTCAATATTATCTTTTCCTCTCTCACTATAAGAACAACAATACTCAATATTCCCATCATCACTTTGAGAGTGTTATTACTCAAAGATGGGTGGCACTGTTTGCAAGAATGAGAGGAAGTTTTCTGAAAAATATGTTATGAATTTGAAAGAGAAAGTGAGAGTTTTGCAAGAGGAAATAAAGGAGATGATGTATGAGAGGGAGAAAGAGGGTAGGAACTATGAGAGAGAGATAATGGTGTTCACTTTCAAGGAGGCAGATTGGAAGCAAGAAGGGAAGAGGATGAAAGAGGAGATGAAGCAAATGAGGAAGTTGGTTGAAGAGAAAGAAGAGAAGATTAGAAGCATGGAAGAGCTTGGAATGGTTGAGAAAAATAGTGAGAAAGAGTGGGAATTAATGGGTACTAAGCTTTTGGTTGAACAAATGAAGGAGGAGAAAGCAAGAAGAGATGAAGCTGTTGAGAAATGGAAGCAACTTTATCTTGCAATTAAGACTGAGCTTGATGACCTCATTCAGAGGACATATAATGGTATCTCTCTCTCTCTTGTTATACTAAAAAATATAGTTTTTATGAGTATTTTTGGTGGGGTTCAATCCTTGGCCTTATCTAAATAACCCAATTAAGATATGCTATAGTTTGGTGATTATTTTTACTTTCTTCAGAAATATTCATGCTACTATAAGATAACTGCATAAGGTAGAGTTAGAAACAAATATGTGTGTGTGTTGTTTTTGAGTTGGTTGTGTTTATTTGTTTTTTGGCTATATGTTCATAGGGGATGGTCTGTATTGGAAAGCAGAGGAAGATGACATGCAAATGGAAAATTTGAAGAGGGAATTGCAAGAAAAGGAAGAAACCATCAAAGTCTTAAAAGCTCAATTAGCTTCAATGGAGAAAGAAAACTACAAAAAGGAGAGAGAGTTTGATTTGCTAAAGCAAAGCTTGAGGATCATGAATGGCAAGAAGGATTCAATCCAAAAGAAAGGGAAGCTCTTGAAAAGCAAATTGGGAAAATAAAATGCAAATATGGTTTGAGTATGTATTATTGTATACTGGGTTGGATTGTGTCTTGCAAAAGCACCTATTTTCCTTCTTTTCTTTTTCCTCCTTTGTAGGTAGGAAAAATAAAAGCAAGCCAATACTTCCACAGATGAAGAGTCTTTTTCTTGGACCTTGAAAAAGACAGAAAGTATAAAGGAAGATTAGTAAATATTCCTCCTACACTAGCTTAGTTATTGAATATGTTAGGTCTAAGGACTAGTGAAGGAAAGAAAGAATATGGTATTTATTTTTTCTTTCATTATGTAGATTCAAACAAAGTTCATTTCTAGAGGAAGTTGATGTTCTCCTACTATTTGTATTTGGCATATCTCCCATCAAAGGAAAAAAGTTGGAATGGCCAGTGAGTCATCATATCCCTAGGTTCCCTTTGAGACAAAGAAAATAGATAGTATGCAAATTATTTCATTCTAACAAAAGCATAAATCAAAGTGTCAAAAATGCAAAGATACCTATTATGTTTTTTTGGATATAGAAATGCAAATTATACCATATGACCCTAACTACTACAATAAGTAAATTAATAATTCTTTTTTTTTTTTGCAAAAAAATATTCGATGACTAGGTTAAATGAAATATTTGATTGAATTATAATGTTATTTTTACAATGCAAGAAAATATAGGAAAAGTAAAACTGATTAAAATTTGAAAGGGATTTATCTAAAGGAAAACATAAAAACATAAAATCGTAAAAGCATTTAATGTAAGAAACAAAAAGAAACGTTGATTTTTCATATGTGATATCTTTTCGTATTCTTCACTTGTGTTTTAGAAAGACAATCGTTTTAGGGGCAAGGTAAATTAAAGGACAACTGTGTTTTTTAAAAGGACTAGCGCTAGTTTTTTACAAACTTCTATGCGATGTTTGAATGGATGATAAGGTGAAAGTTTCAAGAAAAAAAAGTGACACAGACTCATTTAAAAAATTTTAAGGATGGGAAGAGAGCTCAACGTGTCACTGCCCCCCAAGATTTCGCTTGAAATTGATAGTTAACATGTCTATTTTGTTTTGGAGATTAATGTTTCTAGGAGATAATTTTATCTCTTATACATATACAAAAATGTGTCGGGCTTATGTGAAGTTATGTTAAGAGAAGAAAAAAAAAATATGGGTCTAACATATTTTTATGTGTACGTAAACATGAGAAACACTATTTATCTGGGGTAAAAGTGAGACTACTCGTAAACATTATCTGATTGGATGGGATACCTTACATTGCCAAAGGAGTTTGGGAAGCTGAGACTGAAGCGGCCGAAAATTATGAACGATGTTTTCCTTTCAAAGTTGGCATGGCGATTCTATAATGAAGCAGACTCTTTATGGGTAAGATTCCTGAAAGGAAAATACATGGGCAATGAGGTTGACGTCTTTACATTTATTGAAAGGGCTGGTTGTTCCCGGCTATGGTCGGCTCTCGATCGGGTTTGGTTATTTATGGAAAACAAGGTCATTCGGGAGATTGGAGATGGTACTTGAGTTTTTTTCTGGAAGGATAGATATGTAACAGGACTTCAGCCCTTGATTGAAGGAATTATTAATCATGTCCCAGAAGAAAAAGCTCACAAATGTGTGTACGATTATATGGTTGACAACAACAATTGACAAGTTGAGCTACTGCGGACTTGACTACCTGAAAATACTATATAGCAGATTTGGAGTTGCTTACCACCTGCTTTGGAGGATGGATCGGATTGTCGAGTTGGAAGACTTGAAAATACGGCTGGGGTCACGGTAAAAAACTGTTATACATCTCTATTAGGGGCCACGACGGATGATGCCCACTTCCATGTGCGTTATGGAGAAATCTGTGGGATTGGAAAGGTCCTTAGCGCATGAAAATTTTTCAATGGAAGTTAGCCCATAACATCTTACCTACCAAAGCATGAAGTGCTTACTAGTCCCATGGGGATCCTCGATGCCCCATCTGCAATAAACAGGTATAAACCTT
Organism: Gastrolobium bilobum; assembly: GCF_033153095.1. Lineage (NCBI taxonomy): Eukaryota > Viridiplantae > Streptophyta > Magnoliopsida > Fabales > Fabaceae > Gastrolobium > Gastrolobium bilobum. Next base: position 98,999 of record NW_026896969.1, read on the forward strand.
ACTGCATACTGTTTAGGACTATCCTATCATCAAAAAGATAGGGGTTGCTATTTTGCCTCCTTCAGAAAGGGAAACCTTCTTCGAGGTTTATTTACTTGATTGGCTATAATGGAACTGGAGTCGTAAGGGGGAAAGTACGGGTACAATCCAATGAGTCACTCTTTTTGTTCTTGGCTGCTAGATGATATTGCAGTGGCATAATTTAGTTGCACATGGCCAACCAGTCCCTCCTTTTATCCACTTGCGTCTCGTTGTGATTGAAAATGTGCAGCAGGTGTATGATGCGTTTGTACAGGACACCTCTCTTCCGATACAACGTACTATTATTTGGTTTTCTACCCCAAAAGAATTTATTAAATTAAATACAGATGGTGCTTCTAGGGGCAATCCGAGGGTCGGTGCTTGTGGTGGGGAGCTGCGAGATTTAAGTGGTAGTTGGAGAGGTAGATTTTCTTACATAATTTGCACTTGTTTAGCATGGAATGCAGAACTGTGGGTTGTTCTGAAAGGGCTCTAGCTAGCTTGAGGTAAGGGTGTCAGGAAACTAATCATCGAAAGCGACTCAAGCTCTATTGTCGTGTTGCTCACTAGGCATGGTGAGAAAGCTCGTGAGTCATCTTTGGTGACTCAGATTCGAGCAATGATCAATCTTAACTGGAAATTCCACTTTATTCATACACTAAGGGAGGCTAATTGTTGCGCTGATTACCTGGCGAACCTCTTGTTAGACAACCCAGATATGGATGGCGATTCTATCTTCTCAGAACCTTTTCCTGGATTACTCTTGCTTTTGCTTGCGGACTCCTCGGCCACTCCTCAAATTAGCAGTGTCGGTTGATTCTTTTCTTTTTGTTTTCTGTTTTTTTCGATTTTCTTTATATATAAAAAAAAGACATGAGAAACAGTAATCCCTTTATTTTAAATTAAATAATTGAAAGCAAATCACAGTGTATTTCTATGCTTTATTTGTCATAATGTAATCACGAAAATTATGGGATAACCTAGATAACTATGTTATGTGGATTGTCTTCCATGGCTATTTTGATGTTCAAAAAGGTTATTACTAATATGATCTTCTCACCCCAGAAGTTGCATGGTATTCTGGATGTTTTCTTCTACGAATTCAAGTTCTACTACTGTCGGATCCTCTGGCGCCTCTCTTTAGAGGGAGACCTTGTTTGAAGAGAACGCATTGGTAGAGACATCATGCCTAACATTAGGGTGACATGAGTTTGTTGAACTAGAGAACCTAGAAAAAAAACTCTGAGTTTGCCATAACTAGTAGTGACCCGAGAGCCAAATATTTCCATTACTAAATACCTGACAAGTGAGACAATTTCTACTACTGAAGAAGCATTTGAGGTACCCATATTAACGCCCTCAACCAAAGAGTCCTCTTAGAACTCTCCATCTAATGCTTCAACTTCATATCCTTCTCCCTAATATCGACTTCGTTCAAACAAAGGTATGCACAAAAAGATATATGAACCCGATATTAATGCTAGTAAATACCCCAACTAAAAGATTATCATATTCTTATATTCTAGCAGTTGATTAATTATCTAACATATTTATTCTTTGTAGTGTGTAGGAAGCGTTAGTTGACCCCAAGTGAAAAAAGGCAATGAATGAGGAGATGAAAGCCTTACAATTACAGGTATAAGGCATGACTTGTAACGAAAGGTTATACATAGAAATATGGAACTTATCCCGCGCCCAAAGAAAAATAAACAGTTGGATGCAAGTGGGTATACACGGTGAAATTTAAGGCTAATTAAAGCATTGACAGATACAAGGCATGACTTGTAACAAAAGGTTATACATAGAAATATGGATCGGACTATCAAGAGACTTTTGTACTAGTGGCAAAGCTGAACATCGTTTGTATTTTGATATCTATTGCAGCCTATAGGGACTAACCCTTCCGATAGTTTGATGTGAATAATGCCTTCCTGAATGGCAACATAGAAGAAGAAATGTACATGGAACTACCTCCAAGAACCACACAAGGACCCATGCATGCGAGAAAGGTATGCAAATTAAAGAAATCCTTATATGAATTGAAGCAATCACCCAATTTTTGGTTTGGGAGATTAATTGCAAAAATGAAAGTGGTTGGATATAAGTAAAGTAACTCTAATTACACTTTGTAAAACATATAGAAGGGATCAAAACAACTCTCATTGTGTATGTGGATGATATAGTTTTAACATGTGATGACATAGAATAGATGAAGAGTGTAACTCCCTTAAAAAAAATTAATATATAAATCAATCACAATCATAAATTATTACAAACAACACTCAAAAATATATAATTCAATCACAAACTAGTATAAACAACATTCCAAAAATATATTAATCAATCACAAATTATTATAAACAAAACTCCAAAAATATATACATCAATCATAAATTATTACAAACAATACTCCAAAATATATAAATCAATCATAAATTATTATAAACAACACTCCAAAAATATTTAAATCAATCATAAACAAAATTCCAAGACATTCAACATGGGAATGTTTCTTTAATGATTATTAGGAAAATAATATTTTACTATTACTGTATTTATATTTACCATTGGCATCATAATATTTTTTCAATAAATAGAGGCTAGATGAACCATTAGCCATTAATTCAAAATTAAGAGAAATCAAGAAGTGAAGGGTCTTAGAAATTTTTACAGAAAACTCTACTGTTTTGGCCAGCCCAATTGGCTGACCCATTAAGCAAGGCCCAATATTATTGGCTTATGTCTGTTCTGCCACAGAAGGTATCCTAACGTAAACATACAGGCATCCCAATGTAAGATGCACAATGTCTTACATAGGATCTCCCTTTCACTTTTCCCCTACACAATAGTCATTTTATGCTGGGAAACTCTCATAGAGTCTTGGTTCATACCATTGCTGCTAAGAGTACCCCTAAAGTGACATACTTCACTGCTTCACCTTTTGTGGGATACATACATGATTCTATGTAACAATTCATCTATTAAAGAAAAGAGAGAGAGAAAATTAAAAGCGATGAAGCTTGAGAATAAGTCAAGCCAACCATACCTTGTTGTGAAATGATTTGATAGAACAAGTATATTATAATGTATACGGATGATACAATGATCATCGTTGATAACACTCAAGAAATTCACGACCTCAAAAAACTATTTACGGGTAGAATTTTATGTCAAAGACTTTTGGCAGCTATAATATTTTCTTGGTATGCAAATTGCTAGAAGCCAAAAAAGCATTTTTATCTCTTCAAGAAAGTACACTAATAATTTGCTAAAAGAAAAAGGAAAACTACTGTGTAAACAATAGGAAATCCCCTAACCTTCCAATTTAAAGAGATAGATATCAGAAACCTTTCAATAAAATTCCTCTCCGTACAAAAGAAGAAACTCTCCCTCCTTGGGCGCATCCCCATGGCTTTAGTCATCGTGGGAGAGGTTCTCCATACTACACTCATGGAGATCAGCTTTTTCGTTTGTTTTGTAGGGGTGTCTCTTTCTTTTTTCTTGAGCTACTATTTCTGGATATGGGTTTGAAAGTTGTGACGCTATTTTTTTGGTGTTCATTCTCCTTCGCATTTTCTATGCATGTACTATTCAGATTTGTTCGTTGGGACTTGCTGTGAGTTTGTTCTTGCTTGGATTCAGGTTTTATTCCAGTTTTGTAGGTCTTCTGTTGCGACTCGGCAAGTGCACCGATCGTGAAAGTAATAAAGTGTACCGGAGTACGAGATCGTTCCCACGAGGATCAGAATTTTCAAGCACCAGTTCGCTAATCGCGTCTTAGTTGGACAATCAAAGGTTTGGTTTGAGAGAATTTAGATGAAAAGAGTTGTGGTTCAAAGAACTTAAAATTAAAAACAAGTAAAAGTATGCAATTATGAAAATTCAGAATTAAAAGAATGAATGAAGATGATGATGTTTGATTAAGATTTAAAACAAGTGTAGTTAAGGTTTCGACTTCCCCCAATATCCTCAATATGTTATGAATTAAATGACCAAGAATCTGTTTCTTAATATATTGCCAATCAATTCTATCTGAGTTAATTACGGCTCAATTCCTTGTTACCATAAATCTATGTAATCTTGAAAGAACTCTAGTTTCCCGATTATTCCCCAAGAAAACATGCATTAAGATCAAGAATTTCAAGATTGCATAATTACCCTATGTCTATTCCTATTCCTATTCCTAGATCACAAGGATTATGATAAATTATCAAGTCAGGGTTCATGCACCAACATCCATCACATCTTCTTATTGGAGTTATATTTTATCTCAATCAAGGTTGATGTGTTTCTTCTTTGTATCCTATCAAATCTGCTGCATATCTTGATCAAATCTTTTCCTGGAGTTGCTTTGACCGCGTATGGACATTTTACCGTGCTGTTTGCGCGCTAAAACGTGCTTGATGTGTATTGTTGTCTGCCTCTGGGCGTTTTGGCATGCTGTAGGGCGCCAAAACGCCCTCTTCGAAGGGAACTTGTGTCTGTCAGGGCGTTTTAGCGCTCTGTTGGGCGCTAAAACGCTCTCCTCCAGTGGATTTTGGCTATTTTCTTCATCTTGAGCGTTTAAACGTGCTTCCAAGGCGCTAAAACGTCCTCTTACAGCTAGTACACACTTGAAACCTTGCTTCTTTAAGGTTTCAACTCATCTTGTTGCATTCTTTTGGTTCCAAAAAGCCATAATGGATGTCAAAAAGTTCTTCAAATAAGAATTATGACAACATGTTAGCAAGATATTCAATTATTGTGACTTTACGGTATAAAACCCTAATTTCCATGCAATTCATGATATATTTTGAGTATAATTAAGCCTAGAATCATGGTAAACCAAGGGTTTATCATCTTCATATTTTTCCTTGGGTTACTTCTTCTCTCTGTTACGAGCATGTAGCCTTGGCTTGCTACTTTTGCTATCTTTCTCATGGGGAGGTTGAAATCTAAGAAACATCCCAAGGTATCTTGGCCCAGTCCCTCTTCTATAGGAGTGGATATAGGAAATGTTGAGGCTCAAGGGATACCTACTGTCCTTCCTAAACTAGTACATGCACATGCGCAACAAGTGATTGATAAAAAGCCTGTGACAGCCCTGGATATTGAGGAGTCTCCGAGTGGCTCTCGCACTCTAGGGGAGGATGATTATGACTCAGTAGATGAGATTTCCTCTTCCATTGGCAATGATACACACCAGCTCTCAAGTGAAGAAGAAAAGTGATGCCTCAACCCTATGGGTGAATCTTTTCAAAGACAATCGAAAGCCTTCAAAAGGTTACTCACCAAAAAAATCTAATGTTGATCTTTTGCTCGAGGATAAAGATGTTAATGCCCTTGAAGATATTTGAGGATTCAGCTTGATAGGGTATGTTGTAGGTCGTTTCCAAGGAAGGAAAGAACTCTTAGTAGCCTATCAAAAATTGGGAGTGCCATTCTCCTATTCTGTTCATGAAAATGGATGGCTGGTCTTCAAATTCAATGATAAGGAAAGCATACACAAAATGCTGGCAGGGGGACCCTACTTCATTTTTCAGCATCCTTTGCTTCTGAAAATCATGCCACATTTCTTTGATTTCGATAACGAGGAACTAAGCTGCATTCCAGTTTGGGTGAAGCTTCATAATCTACCTTTGGAACTTTGGAATTCTCATACCCGGGGAAGAATTTTGTCTTAGGTTAGGGTTCCTCTTCGCACTGATCATCTTATAGCATCCCTAGGGTCCATTTCCTTTGCTAAGGCACTGGTGGAGGTCGGTGCAGCCAAAGACCTCATATATGAAGTTTGATTTAAACTTCCTAATCGTCATTCATTTGTTCAGATGATCGAATATAAGACTACTATTACTTTTTGCAGTCATTGTAAGATGATTGGTCATCTTCTGAAAAACTGTCAGGCTTTATGAGGAGGAAAGAAAGACAAGCAGAAAACACAACCAGCAGCAGTTGAGAAGGCCATTCCTGCCACTGACACTCAACAGGAAGAGGTCACTCCTCCAGGCCAAGAAACTCCCCCTCAGCCCAATGCAGTGGTTAATCTAACCATAGTTCCAGAATCATCTTCCAATTAAGTAATTTATGCAAAGGCTGTTACTCCAGTTCAGAATGCCCTACAGCAACAAAGAGCCACTACAAATGACCCCAAAGCTTCATCCTTGCAACTGCTAATGAAGGGTTTGTGCTCTCAAAAATCAAGGCTCGTAATAAATCTCACCAGAAACAATTGTTGCCAAGCAAGGAAAATGACCACAAAGAGGTTCGGATTGAACCAAAGAAGGGGGTTAAACATAAACATAAGAATTGTGCCGGGGAGGTAACTTCCTATCATCCCCAATGATTATCTTTTCTTCGAATATCAAAGGCTTCCACTTGCCTTTGAAACATCAAGGGATGCAATATTTTCTTTTCAGTAAGGGGGTGGATGTTATGGCTATTCTGGAAACAAAACTTGATGTTAACTATGTCACAAAGATTATGCAAAGGAAGTTTAATGACTGGGATTTTACCCACAATTTTGCTACTTATAATGCAGGTCGTATTTTGGTTTTGTGGAAGTCTGATCGGGTGGTCCTCTCTGTGTTAGAAGCTACAGCCCAATTTATTCATTGTTCTATCAAGTGCAAAGTCACAGCTAAGCCGTTCCAGGTTTCCTTCTTCTATGGCTTACATTCTGTGAATGCCAGAACGCATCTTTAGGACAACCTCATCTCTTTAGGCTCTTCTTGGATAGTCCTTGGCTTATATTGGAGGGATTTTAATAATTTCAGTCTCCCCAAGATCGTATAATTGGGTCTCTTATTTCAGCCTATGAGATGCAGGATTTTTCAATTGTTGCTCTACTTTGGCCCTTAAGGGGCTGAACAGTCATGGCTAATTTTTTTCATGGACGAATAGGAGGTTTTGGAGAAAATTAAATTGCACACTTTGCAATCAACAATGGTTTAATTTATTCCAACATTCTATTGCATAAATTTACAACATTGAATCCATAGCTGATTATGCATCTATTAATGTGGTCACTAATATGATTTGCTTGAAAGGTAACACTCCTTTTAAATTTAGTAATGCCATTGCTGACCATGCCTCCTTCTCTTCCATTGTTTTAGAGCATTGGGATTATACTTACAACAGTTGAGAAATGTTCTTTGTTTCAAAAAGTTGAAGTCTCTTAAAGGCCCTATGAAAACTCTTTCTAATCGAGAGTTTAGCAACCTCTCAACCCGTGTAGCTTAAGTCGACACTTATTACAAAAACGAGCTTCTTTTTTTGCAGTAACATCCGCAAGATGCTACCCAATTGGATTTGGTAACCATATATTTGGTTCAACTTGTGAAGAACAAATATCTTGTGCAGGCAGATAAATGTTCCAAATTCTTCCACGCCTTGATAAAGAGAAACAAAAATATTTATTGCTGCTATTCAGAAATAAAATGGTCAGACTTCTACCCCTAGATGGAAATTGCAATGAATTTATTGATCACTTTATGGATCTCATGGGTTCTCAAGGGCAGTTTCTTCTTGCATCCCAAACTGTTTGTGACTCTGGTCCAAAAGTTGATCATGTCTGCTTTGAGTCTCTTTTGGGCCCAATTTCTAAGCAAGAGGTCGGAATATTATTGCTGGGATGGACAATAACACTTCTCCCAATCTTGATGGTTTTAATGCTCTTTTTTTTCAAAAATACCTGGAATATCATTGGGGATGATATTTTTGAAGCTATCAATTAATTCTTTTTACCAAGCAAGCTTCTTAAGCAAGTGAACCATGCTCTTCTTGCCCTCATTCCTGAATCTGACAATGCCTCTCGGGTGAGTCAATATAGACTAATTGCTAGATGCAACATTTTATATAAAATCATTTCTGTGTTTTTGGCTAATCAGGTTACCCTTATTCTAGAGAAGATTATTGGAGAATCTCAATCTGCTTTTTAAAGAATATAAACATGATTGACAATATTTTCCTTGTCTAAGAGCTTCTCCGAAAGTATACGTGTAAGAGGATATCTCTTAGGTATTTGTTAAAGATTGATCTTCACAAAGCTTATAATTTTGTGTCTTGGAAGTTTCTTGATTGGGTGCTTAAAGCCATGGGTTTTCCTACTCAGTTTTGCTCCTGGATCATAGAATGTGTCACCTTCACTTCCTTTAGTGTGGTTGTGAATGGGTCGATCCACGGCCATTTTAAAGGGCATCGAAGGTTTGAGACAAGGGGATCCCATTTCTTCTTATCTTTTTATTCTTTGCTTGGAATATTTCTCACGGGATCTGAAAATCCTAGATGATAACACTACTTTCAATTTCCATCCCTCCTGTGTTGTTGTCCATCTGGCTCATCTTGCTTTCACGGATGATATTATGCTATTTTCCAGATGTGACCTCTTATTTGTCACTGCTCTTTATGGAAAACTTCAAAAAATTTGTGATGTTTTTGGTCTGTCCATAAGCACTAAAATATCTGTCATTTACACTGTGGGTGTTGACAACAATGTCCTTACTGATATGCTTGAGCTCACGGGCTTTAGCACTGGCTCTTTTCCCTTCCACTATCTAAGTGTTCCGCTTATGTCATCCAAATTGAATGTTTGCCACTATGCCCTTCTTCTTTCTCAAATTTCTAAGCTTGTTCAGGGTTGGAGCCACAAGACTCTCTATTATGCGGGCAGATTGGAGCTCATTCGAGCCGTAATCTAGGGTACCGTCAATTTTTTGATAGGATTTTTCCTCTGCCAAGTTCAGTTCTTGACCAAATTAATGCTTCTTGCAGAAATTTCTTGTGGGGCAAATCTAATTTGGGCAAGAAAAAGCCTTTAGCATCTTGAAATGCAGTTTGCTCCCCAAAAAAATAGGGTGGCATGGGTCTCTTTTGCCTCAAATCATAGAATCAGGCTCTTCTATCTCGTGTACTTTGGGATTTCCATTCTAAGAAAGATTCGTTGTGGGTTCGTTGGGTGCACCACTTTTATTTCAAAGATGGCTCAGTTTGGGATTTCTACAGCAATTGTTTTGATTTTGTTCTACTCAAAAGGATTGCCTCCATTCGTGATTTGATAAAAAAACAGAGAGGGACATGTGGAAGCGACAAAATAGAAGCTTGATTATTGGGTTCACAATGACTAGCTCCTTGCTGGCAATGCTTATGATAACATTTGCACCAATAAGCCGCGAGCTCACTATTTTTCAGTTGTGTGAAATGCAGCTCTTCCTCTCAAATTTTCATTCATCCTCTGGCTTGCTACAAAGAAAAGGCTGCTTACTCTTGATATAGCAGAGTTTCTAAATAGAGGCTCTATGTGCCCTATTTGTAACACGAAGGCTAAGAGCTATAATCGTCTTTCCTTCTCGTGCAGCGGCACTCTTCGCATTTGGGGTACCATCCGTGACTAGATCCCCTTTAACAGACGCACCATTTCGCTACAGGGCACCATCAATAGACTCATTCATGGGCGGGAAATCTCAAGCCTTTTGAGAAAAACTAATTGCTTGGTTTTAGCCACCATTGTCAATTGCATCTGGATGGCTCGAAATTTGTTGCTTTTTGAGAATTCTCCCATTTTTGTAAATGATGTGATTAACAAGATTAAATTTCTAATTTTTAGACACTCGCACTAGATGCATCTGTTTTAGACACTCACTCTTGATGCATCTGTTTTAATTGATTCCTATAGCAGGGTATGCCTTGTCTATTATGTAAATCATTTGGGTTAATACAATTTTACATCCTCCCCCCCCTAAAAAAAACAAAAAACGAGAGATAGATATCATCTTGTAGGAATGATGGTTTATTTATCTCTCAGAATACCAAACGTTTTGAGATTTTATTAGATATAGTGGTATAATTTGATTTTATTTTTTGAGAAAAGCTATAGTCATAGGAATTTTAGCTTTTTTTATTTTTCTTAATTAAAATAATTATTCTTTAAGAACTCATTCAAAAAGTATTTGGCTCGAGTTTTATTTTAAAAGGAGAAGTGACATTGTAAATAAATCGTGTCAAACAGATATTTAATAGAAATACGTTTGGATGGAGTTTTTCAAAAAGGGTTTTTTATGACTTGTTTTTTAAAAAAATTAAAGCTATTTTATGTTTGGATGTAATACATAAAAATTAATTTTAAATAAAAAAGTTATTTGGATTTTAAAATTAATAAGCACTTTTTATATATAAAATTACTAAAAAGGTTATGTAAGTGATAGTAGTGGGATGGAGTAGTTGGAGTTGAGTTGAGATAAAATTAAATTTTTAAAAAATAATTTGACTTTTGGCTTATGCTTTTTTTCAAAAGAAAGGAACCTTAACTCCAAGGGTCAAATTTCTTTACAAGCAACCTGTCTCAATGGCTTGCGGATAATATTGGTTGAGGAGCTATCAGATCCTCATCAGTTCCCCGAGTAACTGTGTTCCTCTTAACATGCTAGAAATTATGCATTGGAGGAACCTAGTGCATCATGGTGGTGTGGCCATTCCTTTGGAAATTAAGGATTGAAAAATTAGGGGGCTAGCTTTGGATGTGGATAAAGCTTTCAATGATGTGGAAAGAACGAACATGGCAGCTTTGGTATTAGGAGCTAGTAACATTCTCACTAATATATCATGGCAATTCCCTGAGCTTGGATTTGTTAAAATCAATACTAATGGTGCAGCTCGTAGTAACCCAGGTTAGGGAGCCTGTGGGGGTATGATACGTGATTCGCAGGGCGTGTGGATGTGTGGGTTTGCCCTCAGACTGGGTGTGTACAGCTCCTTTAAAGCTGAACTATGGGGCATTCTTCATGGTTTAGAGATGGCATGGAACGTAGGGCATCAAAATGTCATTTTAGAGAGTGATTCCTCTAGTGGAACGTAGAGTGATTCCTCTAAGTGTGATGGAAAATCTTCCCTATCTTCCATTAATATTTATTTCATTTTATAGAAGGCCTTTAGTTATAAAAATGAAAGTGTTTCTTCTAATAATATAAAAATGAGTGTTTAGTTGAATCTTCAAATCATTAATATACGAAAAACATAATGTATCTGAAAATATTTAAAAAAAAATTAGAAGAGGAGTGTACGAAAAAAAATAAGTACATATATATTTTTATTAAAGCACTGAGAAAAAGACAAACATTTATAATTTCATTAAAATCTTCTTTATATACTTTTTTTTACTTCAAAAGTTTTTTATTTATACTTTAAATTTTGACAAACTTAAGCACAAATTTATGCAAACACCCAGAGTTGTGAAAACTGACAGGGTTGACTTGGAATTCGATGAACTAGTCATCGGACCTGTTTGAATCAAGTATCGGACCGGCCATGGATCGAACCCGATCAAACCTAGTGACCCGGTCGTGTCATGCATTTTTATAAATAAAAAAATCAAAATTGTTTCATATTGTCAGAAAAAAATATAGAACTCATTTTAAAAATTTTGTAATTTTATTTGCAAGTAGTATTATAGTATACTCTTCTACAATGACCCCAAATTTCAACTTCCAATACTGAAGTAATTTGCGAAACAATAAATTAAGATAATGTGACATGTGTCATTTCAATGTGGATGAATTTGAAAAATATGAGTTAACAACATCTGACCTTTTGAATGTCATTAAGAGCTATGCTACGAGATTTTGAGTTGCAATTTAATTGACATAGTAATAGCGTGTATTTTCATTTATTTGTGCTTTATGAACTTGTAAAAGTGTGATTGGGTAATTTTTGATCTTATTTAGTTAACCTTGTTTAACTCATTTTAGATATGAAGAATATAATTAAATTTATATGTTCATATTTATAAATATTTTTATATATCCGGATCAACCAGTCCAATAAGTAACCTACTAGTCCAACTAGTGACCCAATACCCTAACCTAGTCAATGTCCGAATCAGATTTAATAAAACTGCAAACAACATCTTTAAAAGAAACTAAGCAAACCCCACTTGATTTCAGATCCTAACACATATTTATTGAAACAAAGCTCCTATCTCATTAATCCTTGGTCTAAAATCATTTTAGGGGAAAATCCTAGAATGCAATCAGTATAGGTGCGATCAGTCAATAAAAACGCGCACGTCAACTGTCTTTGTACTGGAGAAGGAAAAAAAGCGACTTTTGTAATTTACACTATGTACTACCGGTAATACATAGTATAAATTACAAAAGTCACACCTAATTCAATACCATCGTCGTACTAAAAGCAGTGTTTAAAAATCCGGCCCGGCCATCGACTCGACCGAGGTCAGGAGGTCACGGGATCACTTCGCTGACCCGGTTTTATATATATATATATATATATATATATATATATATATATATATATATATATATATATAGGGAGGGTTCTTTTGACTCTAGTACTCCCCGTCTCAGCTGTTGAAGGACGGAAATCAACGGTTGTCATTTATAGTGTAATTAATAATTAATTAATTAATATAACTTCCTAGACTATAACTGTTGGATGGACGAAAATCAACGGCTAGGATGGGGAGTAAGACTTATAAGTCTTATTTTGGAGTCAAATGATCTCTCTCCTATATATATTCTACAGAAAAAATTCAAAAAAATCAAACCACCAATCATTAAAGATTCAAAATATACTTAACATAATTCAACCAATTACATTCACAAGTCAATATTCACAAGCTAATCAAAGTATAAAACACATATTCCAATGGAGTTAATGAAAAGTTATATCATCAAACTTAGGTCCTTCTTGTCCTTCTCATGCACCTACAACAGTATGTGAAAATAGATCCTTTATCCAATAGAGAATAGCGGAGGAAAGTCAGCGACACGATGAATAACGGTGGGGAGAGAAGAACCAGCATGCTGGAGGAGATCACTGAAACAGGGAGACTGGGTCTGGGAGAGAAGATCAGAAGAGAAGAAGAATAACGATTCATATTTCATATCTAGTTCTAAATCTAGGCAGCAACGAGTTTTTGTTTTTGTTTTTTATTTTTTTATACATCAAACGATGTCATTTCGCGTATAATTTTTTTTAAAACAAAAAATGTAGTGACCTATTTAATCTCTCTAACCCGAGAGTTACAGATTTAATCAGAGATTTTTGGGGGTTTGAAGAATAACATATAAATAAGATCTAACTACTAAAATGTATCCTTAAAGGTGGGTCAGTTATCCGAAGGGTCGATCCCGCGATTTAAATCATTAGTGCGCTCCATTTTAGGAGAAGAAATGTAGTGCTCCTGGCCCATAAAATTTGGGGTGCTCCTTCTCACAAAACATGGAGGCAAAATGGGAAAAGAAAAAAATGAGAGAGGCAAAAATAGAAGAAAAAATTTACTCATGTAAAAGAGACCACCAAATAATAAAATAGGCCTGAATCACTTAATTATTTTTCCCATTTTAGAGGCCTAGACTCGCCTATCACAAAACAACAAAATTCCCTTACATTCAGGTCCCGTGCGGGGAATCTAAAGCATGATTGCACACTTTATGTCAATCTAAAGATATTTCGAATGCAAAATTATTAGTATTTTTTCTCCTTTTTGTTTGGATTTCAAGTTTCAACATTTTGTATCTATCAGGTTGTTGTGACCTTTTTTGTGTAATACAGCTCAACAAAATTTTTCAATCAATAATTCTTTCCAACAGTTTGTGGCTGCACCCAATTCTTCAACGAGCAAATACAAATCCAAAACCCCATTTTAAAAGTTAATCGACCGAGAAAATTAGATGTCCTCTTAAGGAATTTTTTATTTTTTATTTTCTCTCAAATGGCTAACCTATTTGATTACAGCTTATTATGTTGTAATATTTTAAGTGATTGGTATATTTGAAACGAAAAATTATAACCAATTAAAACTCTTGTGACTAGGGTCTTCAAATTGTGAATATTCTTTTTGTAACTCATCTTATATTGCAATCATCATAATGCTATATATTGCTTTTTTCAGGGGAATGTGTATTGTGCTCATCGTAGTACATCGAGTACTTGCTGTTATAAAAGTATATTTTAATTTTGATATACTATTTTTTACACTTATATTTACCAATGTATTGTCATATGATTTAATATGTTTGGCATACCTTATTGTGTTGGATAAGAGATTAGGCACATTTTATGGTGGAATTCTCATTCTTTATGACCGGAGAAAATGTTGTATCACTAAATATTCTCCTGGAGTCTTTTTTTTTTTTCTCTAGTTACTCATTAATACAATGGGCACACCACATTATTCAAAGAATAAATGGTTGGGCCGAAAGATTTCTGAATCGAATCTCAAGTATTGAGTCAGTGACAAAAATTTCCACTCTCAAATATGTTGAGGATTAATCTCATCCCAATAGATGGAGATACCTCTAGTAAATAAAAAAATAAAATAATAAGTGGCTTCATGATTTTCTTAACTAAATTTCCTATTGCTCTCCATGAAAGCCGAATATAAAAAAGAATAAAATAAGACAAACATTACATGACAATGTACATTGCCTTTAGAAAATCAAGCCTGGGCCTCAATTGCAACCACTTGTATAATGGTACGGCAAGCCCAAGTCCATGTGAATCATTCACCTTATTCTTCTTATCAAGATCTGCTGAAGCAAAGAGTTAAAAAACACCAACCCAAAATAACCATTCATTAAGTGATTATCAACTCTCTCTTTCTTTTTCTATTTTTTTTTTTAATTTCTGCATCCATTCATGGGTTATCCGATTAATCAGATTTTAACAAGGCAGGATAACAAGAATGACAAAGCTATCCTTTTTAAGATTTTAATACAAATTTTAATTAAGAACTCAAACTCGAGACCATTAATTAAACTGGAACAATCTCTTACCAGTTGATTCACGTATTTTGTCGTATATTTTTTCTAATGTGTTGATAAATTACATAAATTTAGGTGTTACTTTCAACACAAACCTGAAAAAAAAAAGGGGTGGGAAATACACAAGAATAATAATCATAGTAAGGTGTATTAATCATAATTAATAGTAAATAGAACTTGTAGCTGCGTGATTTTCTCATGTTAGAGGCTGATACATATACTCGTTCAAAGTCCATTTCAGGAGCAGAAATATGTGGCCTTCGTTAACGGAGTGATCCTATCTTTATGTATCAACCACCTTTGGATGTAACCAAAACACTATATATACTTTGTTAAACAAGTTCCAAAAGACTCACCAATAACACCAACATACATCTATTCTGTCCTTGTGATTATTTTTTTTCAAACCCAACAAACATGTCAAGCGCCCAGCAAAACTTCAATGCAGGCCAAACCCATGGCCAGACTCAGGTTAAACCTCAAGTTTACATTGTGAACAATTTCTTTGCCTTTGCAAATTTGATATATATATATATGTAACTAATATATTATAACCTTGGATTATGGTTAGGCTAATGCAGAAGATTGGATGCAATCCACAAAGGACTCAGCCGTGGCTGCTGCAGACAGGGCTCATGCAGCTGCTAACACAACAGGACAAACTGCTGAACAAAACAAGCAGGAAGCTGCAGGTTTTCTCCAACAGGTACCTAATAATTTCTTAATTTATACCGGTGTAAGAATAAAATCTTGGGATATGATATTATACTTATCATGTTTCATGTTTATTTTATCTATTTTTCTCTAACACCGTGATTACAATCTCAGCTGACCTTCATTCTTTCCGTTTTCTCTTAAGATTATGATATAACGATATTGAAGATGAGTAAATAAAGTTGTCATTAAACAACACATATATAATAAATTAGAACTGTTAGATATGAATAAGATTAACGACTAAAATAGCGAGTGTAACTTATTAAAATATCCTGCCCCATTATTCATAATTTTGGGACAATTTTTTCTTCATGGACTTTTTGGATGAATTGTGTTTATTTTGGAAATTGGAAAGTTTGTCATTGTTAAAACCATATGTTCTTGTTGCAGACTAAAGAACAAGTGACAGACATGGCTCAAAGTGCTGTGGACAGTGTGAAGCACACACTTGGGATGGACAAGAAGTGAAACTAAGTCATCTTGGTTTCATTTGTGAAAGTGTCTAACTATTCCTTTAATTCAAATGGAATAGAATAATTTTTATGTTTCTTGCTTTTTTCCCAGTTGTTAGCTAGGGATTAGCAAAAACTAAGTATTTATATTCATTTATTGGTTATATATGGTGCTTTGTTGAAGAAAGCCAATGTCAGTTGTAATAAAATAGCTTCTTTCTATTTTTTTTTCTTGTTTTAGAGCTAAGCTTTCTGCCTTTTGGCCGATGTAATAAATGTAAGAAAAATACATATGCAATGCAAAACTAGATCTTTCATATGTATTGACGCTTGTATCCCCACTTTGTCCTCTTTAATCTTTTCATGTAGAATTTTATTTATTTATATAATTCATCATCAATAACTCGATTAGTCGGATTCAAATTGGGTATTTATTTATTTATTTATTTCCTATCAAGTTTTAAAATAATTGTATTCTCAGATACTCAAATTCGAAACCCCTGGTTAAGTTGAAACAATCTCTTACCAATTGATCTACTTGTTTGGTGGTAAATTCTTTTTAATATCCTCACCAAAAATATAAAAAAAAATCTTTTTAATATAACAGTTTCTAATGAATTCTCATTTATATCATGAAAATAATTTTTTATATAATTTTAAATTTATATCTCTCAAAATATGATTATTATTTGATTAAATGTAACTATTAAAAAAATATAATATTATAATAGATTTACATTATTATTTTAATCTCAACTAAAATTAAAAAAATTGTAAGCTCACAAATAAGTTAGTGTTTTATATTTTACCAAAAAAAAAGAGTTAGTGTTTTATAATATCCTCAAATTTTAATTTCCCAAGTGTCTTCCATTAATTTTTTGGTGTCCAATAATTGTCACTAGGCCACTCTAACACAATATTATTAAAATCGGCCCGATCATTAATTTGGTCGAGGTATTTGGTCATTGATTCAATTAGTGGATCACCAGTTAAACCGCATGACCCTGTAATTATATATAGTTTTATAATTTATATTAAAATATTATAAACATACTCAAATATCTAAAAAAATGATAAAAATTTCAAGTATTTTAATATAAAAAATAATAAATCACACATTATTATCTAATAAAGGATCAAACAAAAATATAATGATCGTGATACGGGGCTTCAGGTTTAGTAAACGACATCTCTAACTATAAATCTAATCAAAATTTTCTGCACAGTGCATAATTGAGATAATATTAGTGTTGGAGGTACATAACATGTGTAAGTCAATAAGTAAAAAATACTAAAATACGTCCATTGTGATTTTTTTTTTTAAAATAATTTGGTTTTTTGGACTGGGTCGGGTCACCGATTTTCACGAAAACTGACCAAATCACACTGCTTCTAATGCATGACCGGTCCGTTGTTTTATCCTGACCGATTTATCAATTCCCGGGTCGACCCAGCCATGCCAAGTCGATCCATTTTTATTAACATTGCTCTCACATGACAGAAACGCAAACACGTCAACAAATATTATTTTTGTTGACATAGCTAATAATAAAAGGGTAATATGTCTATCTTGTAACAGGAGAGATTTTTTATCTCCAGCTGAAAAAAAAAATATGGGACCCACAAAAGTTAAGAAAAAAAGAAGGGTTTTATTAATTTCCTTCCACATAAGATAGTTATCTTATGTGGTAGGGAGAAAATGAGTGAGTCTCACTATTGTAAGAAAAAATAAAAAGAAAAAAAAAGTAGGATGCAAAAATCGAAGTGAGAGAAAATGAGATAAGTTACCTTATATGAAATGAGAGTAATATTTCCCAAAAAAGAATGGCATAACTTTTGATGGATCCAGAGGTAGACCCACACTTGTGCAAGTGTGAGTAAGTGTAGACACAATTTTTTTTTAATTTTGTTTTTTTGGGGAGATAATGACTATACTTCAAGTTATAGCCTCTGGAATTCTTGAGCTGCACAATTAAAGAAACAGATAATTTAGCAGCAAGCAAACAATTGAAATCATGATGTAACTTTTACATATAAACAACATTAATTGTAAGTGATCTTTGAGCAAATAATGTCCATACTTGCCTCCAAAATCCTGGGTTTGGTATGGATAAATCTTTGGTACCTCTGTTGTATCCAAGTGAATATAATATTTTGTCATTTTTGAAAAAAAATGCAATGCAGCGGGAAAAAGTAATTTGAAAGTTGTTGAATTTTTTTCCAAAAGTAGAAAAGTGTTGAATTTTTTTTCAAAAGTAAAAAAATATTATATCCACTTAGGTACAATAGTGGTACCAAAGATTTATCCCTTTGGTATGTTCTACATGCAAAGAAGAATTCTTTTTCCAAAGGTACTGATCTGGGTTATATTCTGCCATATGTGACAAAGTAGATACACTAAACTGTAATTAAATTGGCTGGAAAAGAATAATCACACTTTCTTTAAAAAAAAAAAATCGAAGAACCTCTAAGTGTGCAGACATAAATATAATTTTCTGAGTTCATAACTGGATGGATCTGTAGGAGAAAAATATTATCTTAACCAAAAGACAAACAAAAAATTAGGAGGAGGGAGAAATGGATAACCACGTACCTTTGCCTCTTTGAACTGTAATGAAAATGGGTTCTATTTTCTCTTATTGTTGAGATAATTATCTTCTATAATAAATACACAATGTGATGGGGCCCATTATCTATGAAAAAAAAATAGTGACACAATTTTTTATGTGAGGAGAACATAAAATAGTTATTTCATATAAAATAAAAAATGAGAGAATGATTTCTCTAATGAAAAATGGACACAGAAAATGAATAAGTTAATGAAGGTTACAGATTCGGTATAACCACGTAACTTACTTATGAGAGGGAGGTTTCATGACTTTTTTTTATATATAAATTATAACAAAACAAATAAAAAATTCGTAATTTCATTATATTCTTTATATTAATACCGCACTTTCAAATTTTAAATATAGAATATCGTATAACATGTTTACTTTATTATGTTTTGAATACTTATTTTTTAATTTTTTTAATTTTGGATAATATAGTTTCATTTAGTGCATATTCTAAACAGTAAATTAGAAGTAATTGTGTTATATGATAATTTTTGTATTGTTAACAACTAATGTACATGATTAAAAAATTTAAATATTTATAAATAGAATAACATGATATTTATTATTATTTCCTTTGTATTATATATTGTTTTGTGCATATTAAAATTAGGATAATAAATTGATTTTGTGAGGTGAATAAAATTATATAATTAACGTGATTTATTGATAACAAAAATTTTAAATTTCAAACTCAATATGTGTCTATCATAATAGTTAAAAGACCTGGAAAGCACCGATACACACTTTTAAAAAATTGCATGTCGGACACTGACACGTGGTCAATACACACAGTCAACACTCTTACACGTATTTGACATTTTCTTTTAGGTCTAAATTCTATTTTATTTATTTTATTAACTAAACATGAAAAAATAATTTTTAAATTTTTTTCTATTATAAAATTTGACATAAAAAATTATTTTTACTTTATATTTATGTTATGAAATTTGAATATTTGATTAGTTATATAACTTATTACGAGTTGTTATATGTATTAGATATAAATTATATTATATATATTAAAAATATTATTTAATATTAAAATGTATCCTAACGGATCAAAATATGACACTTTTTAAAATTAACGTGTTAACTTATCATATCATGTGCTATATCCTATGTCGATGTTGATGCCAAATAGACTCAAAAGTGATCCTTTGAACTTCAAGATCAAAAGTTGAATAGTTGGAGATAAGGAGTTTGAATCAATGTTATAAAAATCGGACCGACCCGGGCGGGTCGACCTGAAAACTGGTGAATCGATCATGTAACTGGTTTGGTTTTCATATTGGACCGGCCATGTTACAGAACCGGGGTGACCCGGTCGGTTTTCGTAAAAATCGGTGACCCGACTCGGTCTATAAAAAAAACTAATTTTTTCATAAATTAATGTCTTCTTTTTTTTTACTCTCAAACACAAATGATTTGTTTTCTTTTGAAATATTTGAGTGATTTCTAGCTTATTAACTTACATAGATTATTTACCTACAACACTAATATTATCTTGATTATGCAATATACATAGAATTTTGATTTGATTTATAGTTAAAGATGTCTTTACTGAACCTGAAACACTAGTATCACAAATATTATATGTTTGATTGATCTTTTGTTGGACAATGATGTGTAATTTATTATTTTCATATTAAAATATTTTTTAAATTGGTATATTTTTACAAGTATTTAAGTATATTTATAGTTTTTTTAATATAAATTATAGATTTATATATACTTACCGGGTCATGCGATTGAACTAATGACTCATTGGTTGAACCAGTGATCCAGTACTTCGACCGGGTCTATAATCGGGCCGAGTTTAATAACATTGGTTTGAATATACAATATTTTTTTAGGAACAAAATTGAAAGGATTTGCTCTATTTTCTATGGTAAAAATATTTATTATTTCAAAAGATAATTTTATATTATTTTAAATGACATGACCATATTTTTTTTATTTTTTATTTTGGAAAACAAGAACAATGGAGCAAGAGCAAGCTAACAAGCTACTCTAGGTGTCCCAACACCCATACTATCTTTACAAATTAAATTACTACACCGCAAAGGTGGGTTAAAAACAACTAAACATTATTTTCAATAGATAAAGCTTTGTGTGCTATCCAATCAGTCACAACATTTCATTATCTAAGAGTATGCTTGATCTGCACTAACCAATCCATCTCAAGGAGGTCACACACTATGCTTCCAATGTGAGCTAGAAGATGATTATGTTGACCATCTTGCTCTATAAACTTCAGAACCTGGGTAGAGTCTCCTTCAATAAGGATGCTTCTAAAGCCTTGATCCCAGGCAACTCTGAGACCCAAGAGGAAATTCCATAATTTCACTCTGAATGAATTTTCCTGCCCCAGATTTGATATATATTTATTGATCTTTTATATTTTTTTTCTTCCACAAAATTGAAAGAAGTGAAAAAGAAAGAATAGTGTGGATTAGAAAAAATATAAAAGACCAACAAATTATGATAGTTTCATCCAAAAAAGATAAAGTAGTATTATTAAAAATAATAATTACTTTTTCCATTTTATTTATATGCTACCGTCACTTAAGTGAAAAACTAATATTTTTTTAGTGTTTAATATCTCTTATGTTATAAGAGATAAAATTATTTTCTATTCACACATAAAAATATATAAGATCTGTATTTTCTTCACATAACTTTATACGGATTCCATATACTTTTATGTGTGTAGAAAATAATAAAAATATCCAACTTTTTTAAAGGTAAATTTTCTGTATATTAATTAAGGAAAATGTTTTTCTTATGTTATTGTAGATATGTTATCTTATGTTAGTGAAATAAAATGATAAAAGGAACTCGCAAATAATTGAAAAAAGAAAAAATAGAAGTGAAACTCACTCTTGTTATATGTGTATAGGAATTTGATTTATCTAAAAATGAATAAAATAATATTAGCCATTAATATATTTATGTCATTAACTGTCAGTGGGTCACTGAAAGAAACGTATGGCATGTTCTCGAACCAACCACCGTTGCTCGAACCAAACGAACATACATGTACAATTTTTTCGTAGCCGTACACGAAAAACCCACTATCTATTCCCACAACCATCTACCCCTTCTTTTCCTCCAAATTACACAACTTGCCACTATCTTTCTTCTTCTTCTTCTTCTGGTTTGTTCTGTTCCGTTCTAACACTCTGTCACATTCACCATGGCTTCTCTTCAATTCCGTTACATTCTCTCTCCTCTCTCACTCAACCTTCCGGTTCCTCGCTCCACCACCTCCTTATTTTCTCGCCCTTTCCCGCCTCATTTTCCCGGAAAGTTTCGTGTTTTCTCTTTCACAGGATTCGATGGGATGAAGCACAGAAGAAGAAGAAGAAAACAAGTTTTCTCAATCTGCTGCTCCTCCTCGAAAACCGATTCCGAGGTTGAGAGAATTTCTATTCAGGAAGATGATGAACGGCCTCCGTTTGATATCAATCTTGCTGTTATTCTAGCTGGCTTCGCCTTTGAGGCTTACTCAACTCCCCCTGTATGTTTTTTTTCTTTCTTGTTCTTGTTTGGTTCCCGAGAAAATTTGGAAGAACTTTCCCGGTAATTGTGTTGTGACAGAAAATTTAAACTCTTTATTATTATTATTCTTATTATTATTGTTATTGGTTAAAGAAATCATGTTTGGATTAGTTTATTTTTATTTTCAGAGAAGTTTACAATTAAAATACTAAGGCATCTCTGAGCAGAATTTTTTTTTTCTTTTCTTTATAGTGAAAGATAAGCTAACATAAAATTATTAGTAAAAATATGTTGTAATTAAAGAGATTGAAATTAAAAATGAAAATGAAGATCAAGTATGCTGATACGTTTTCGGTTTCAACTTAGTTTGAATTTGCTATGAAACATGCAATGAGCAAGGGTGGTTGTTACCACACAAGGAATGTGACCGGGGACCTTACATTTTTTTCTTGCTGTTTCTTCTCCATGGTGAGATTGTGAGTAGAATGGAAGAAATTGATCATAACTGTTAATACTGGACGTAATATATATATATATTTTTTTTATGAAGTATTCATACTTGTTTTTTGATCTTTTTTTATTTTTCTTCGCATTATAACGAATTTCAGGAAAACGTGGGCAGGCATGAAGTTGATGCTGCTGGTTGCAAGACAGTTTATCTTTCTGAGTAAGTGCTATAATTGCCTTTCATGGTTTAAATTATTCAAATGCGTTTTTTGAGCCCCATCTAGTTAGGTAAGGCTTGGATGTTATTGTGTTTAGCTTCAAATGCCTTTCTTATAAGAATAATGGGCATGCTTAACAAGATTTTTTTGGGGGGTTTGTGCAGGGAATTTGTTCATGAAATTTATGATGGTCAACTCTTCATAAAGTTGAAAAAAGGATTCAATTTCCCTGCCATGGATCCGTGGGTTGGTTGTCTTATATAAATCTGATGTACTGAATAGTTTTGTGATGAGATGAAATGTGGACTTCTTTTTACTTTGCTTTATATCTGACAAGTATTTTTCCCCCCATGTTTAAGCTGATTAATACAACAGCTTGATTTTCCTTTTATTTGTATTGTTGCTTTCCAATTGGTTTTTTAATGTGATTTTCAGGGAACAAGTGATCCATATGTGGTCATACAGCTTGATTCTCAGACTGCTAAAAGCAATACCAAATGGGGGTGAGCTTTCGTCTCTTTTTTGTGGTTATTTATTCAAAAGAATTTTAATAGTCCTAATGGTTCACAGCCATTTTCACTGCAGAATTTGTACAGTGCATCTGTTTTGACTTTTCTTTGTAAAGTCTTTCATATTGTCCTTGCAAGCATTTTTGAGTTTGAAGTATTATCTATTTTTATTTTTCTTTCAAATTTGTGTATTGGCTAAGTAAGTAGAAACAAGAAAAATTTGTTGGGACTTTTTTTTTTTTTTTTTTATAAAATCCCACTACATGCATCAAATTCGGTTTTCTTCACTAAAATCGGATGTCTTTGCAGCAGCAGTGCAATTATAAACTGCTTTTGAATTGCTATCATAACCAGTCAGTACATTTGGTTCGTTTATGTAAAATTAAATGATGGCAGGACCAAAGAGCCAACATGGAATGAGGAGTTTACTTTTAATATTAAGCAGCCTCCAAGCAAACCTCTGCAGGTTAACAAGCATTTCTCTCTCTCTCTCTCTCTCTCTCTCTCCACATTCACACACATTGGCATGCGCACACTTACAAGAATCCTTTCAGCACATAAAAAAACAATTTAAGAAGGGGGATTTTTATAAGTCTGAAAGTGACATTGAGACTTGCATGGAATACATTGGCATGTCTTGATACATGAAAAGATATGGTAACTAATCATTGCTTAGTACTTACATTAAATAGATATATCTAATCTCCTCTTCCACAGTCTTCTGTTTCTTGGACTCCTTTTTAGAATCTGATACAGTTGAGTTTGATGTGCTTGAGAGAATGTTCATTGTTGACTTGAAGTTAGGTTGTGTTCTTTAACTTGGACTTAACACTATGGTTATATAATTTAATCTTGCAAATAGTCTAGATATGTGTCCAGACAATTTTATTAATGGATGGTACCCTCATATTCCATATGAAATTAAACTGACACATTAAAATATTGGAGAAAGTTTAGATACACAACACTTACACACATATGTTTACACCTGCACAAGTGGCAACATGTGAGTGTAGGTGTGGGAGAAGTCCAGGTTGAAACACATGCACATTTAGTGATGTATAACTAGCACTAATATATTTGATCTCCATTGCATAAGTGCAACTTTGAGCAGTACTCGGTCAGTCTCTCTGTGCATCAGAGCACTTAATCACCTGTTACCGTATGTAAAAAACCACTTCAACCCAAAAGCTTAAGCTGTTGGGTGAGGCTACATTAATAGTTTTATATATTTCAACACGCTCCTTCACACGAGAGCCCACCGGACTTGAAGGGTGGACAATGCACAGGCCCACCTACCTGTGCGAAGAAAGAAATTCCACTTGAAAGAAAGTGGGGCGGTGAGGACCGAACCCGGTATACCGAGGCTCTAATACCATGTAAAGAACCACTTCAATCCAAAAGCTTAAGCTGTTGGGTGAGACTACATTAATGGTTTTATAGATTTCAACACCGTATATATTTTATCAGTGTAATCAATCATCTGTTACTGTATATATTTTACCTGGTAATGCTGATGTAAAGTTCTCTTGTATTTCTCTATGGTCATGGCAGAAGTCCATTCACTTTTCTTTAATTTATTTATTTATTTTAGCTCTCTGACTTCTGATTGCTAGTAATAGAAGTTGACTGTATAACATCATAAAATAAACCATTCAAAGATTTCTTATATCCCGTATGTCATATATTTTGTATAACATAATAAATGAAAGTTGTAAACTTATTTTTTCTGATATATTTAGATATTTACTTTCCATTTTACATTGTTCTCATCCTTATTGTGATAATACTTCCGTCCATGCGTCTTGATGTTCAGCATTTATTATTATTTTGAGTAATTGTAAGTATATATGCATATGCATGTAAGACCCGTTGTTGCACTTATCAAAATCTAGTTATCTATTAGTTCAAAGGACTTGGGGATGAAATAGATTAGTTTAGAACATTTCAAATAGAAGTTTAAAATATGAACGTGAAGAGTGTTATAACATCATGATGATCGTGTAAGATTGTGATTGACATGAGAAGTTTTCCTGAACATTTCTCTAGGCCACACCAGCTTTGTCCCGTGTTTAAATTTCCACTTTTTTTTTTCTTAATTGTATGTCATAGTCTAGAGTCCAGACTGTTATTCTTTTGGTGATAAAATGAGATGTTTCATGTTTGGCCTTATAACTTAATCGAACACCTGCATTGAGGTATATCATCTGGATTGAAAAATGAAAAGTCATATAAGTATATGCGCAGAAGTTAAACAAAAGTAAAAGTCTGATGGTAAAATTAGTTTAAAAAATTCATGTCAGTTTTCTAACAACTGGCAGTATATCTTAGGTTGCCGCTTGGGATGCGAACCTTGTAACTCCTCACAAACGCATGGGGAATGCAGGTGTTGACTTGGAATGGCTTTGTGATGGTGAGGACCAGAAAATCTTGCAAGATATAGTTGATGTACTGTTGAAAGATTCTTATGTTGCTTAAAATTTCAACATAGATTGAATTTGTGCTCCATTTTATTGCAGACATGTCTGAATGTCATGATCACTTGGAAATATAATTGTCAATAAGATTAGTATAGAAATTGATTATGAATTCATTTTGTAACACAAAGTTAAGATTTATGATTCAAAATTTTTACTTCAAATGCATTTGTTGTAGGAGACTTGCATGAAATATTGGTGGAGTTGGAAGGAATGGGTGGTGGTGGAAAGGTTCAGTTAGAGGTATGTTTCTTTTAATGGGGAAAAAAAAGAAAAAAGAAGAAGAAAGAACGGGTTTATAGTATGGGGGAAAATTATTGCCCATTTGTATTTTAGTGGACAGCCTGATGTCTATGCCACTTGTATTTCATGTATTTATTAGTGGACAAAATTATATATCTCTATATTACATTGTTACAACTTCCTATGCTGATACATATGTTAACACATTTTGTTATTTGCATTAAACTGTTTTCTCTAAATAGGTCTTATAATTTTTCATACAGGGTTTAAGTTAAAATTTGACTTTTGCTTGTACTTCAGTCTTGACTTTCATTGAGATAAGTTATACGCTTTATGATTGAAAGCTTGCATTACTTATATGCTTAATTTGGCATAAATGTGCTTTATGCAAGTAATGCGAGGTTTCATTTTAATGAGTCATAAGTTGTTGATTTCTGTAATAAATTTTGGATTTTAGGTTAAATATAAAACCTTTGATGAAATTGATGAAGAGAAAAAGTGGTGGAAGATACCTTTTGTTTCAGACTTTCTAAAGATAAATGGTATTGATTCTGCATTCAGAAAGGTTATTGGTTCTGATACAGTCCAAGCCCGGCAATTTGTGGAATATGCATTTGGGCAGTTAAAGTCATTTAATAATTTAAAACTTCAAAAGGGCCAGATGTCTGATATCGATAATGATAAGTATGATACTGAAGGTTATGGGGAACTTAATGAATCTGCTTTTGTGCTAAATATGCCTTCTCACAAGGCTGGTAGTTCAGAAGCCTCTAATGAAGCTTGCAGTGAGCAGAGAAACTTGAAGGAGTTTCACAAGGATGATAGTGATACTGACAATGGACCTGCTTCTGAACCAGTGACACAAGTTAGCGAGAAAGAGCTGTCAAATCAACTTTTTTGGAGGAATTTTGCTAATGTTATCAATGATAACATTGTTCAGAAGCTAGGTCTCTCTGTGCCTGAGAAATTAAAGTGGGACGGATTGGACTTTCTAAACAAAATTGGTTCACAATCACAAAATAATGCAGAAGCTATTTATATTCAATCTGGTCTTGCAATACCTGATGGCACAGATGATACAGATGATAAAACAAGCGCCCTACCTGCCATTGCTGCAATTCAATCTTCGATTCCAGAGGTCAAAAAAGCAACGCAGAACTTGATGAGGCAGACTGATTCAATTTTAGGAGGTTTAATGCTTTTGACTGCAACAGTTTCCAAAATGAAAAACGAAGGCCTTTCTTCTGAAGAGAAGAAAATCAACGAAGATTCTACCAAAGTAGGGGGCAGTGACATACAATATTCTACTATTCAGAAGTTTCCTAGCTCACAGAATGGATCAGTGTTGGATGATAAAAGAGCTGAAGAGATGAGAGCACTTTTTTCGACTGCAGAAACTGCCATAGAGGCTTGGGCAATGCTAGCCACTTCACTGGGCCATGCTAGTTTCATTAAGTCTGAGTTTGAAAAATTATGTTTCCTAGATAATGCGTCCACAGACACACAGGTGTTTTGTTATATCCTCTTCAATAAGTCCACTTCTCTATTTGTTATTTTTTTTTTTTTTAAATTTTTAATTTGAAATCGGCAGTATATCATCCAAATACTATTTGTGATATAATGCCAATATCTTATACCATATACTGCTTTCTATTTTATTTAAATCATTAGAACTTTCAGGTTGCAATTTGGCGTGATTCTGTGCGAAGAAGAATAGTGGTTGCTTTTAGGGGAACAGAACAGGTAATTCATATTCTTCTTGTTCTTTTAGGTGCAGTACAGATACCGGTTTGTCTTAAAAATGATTATACTTTTGATTTTTCAGTCTCGGTGGAAAGACTTAAGAACTGATTTAATGCTTGTCCCAGCCGGGTAACCACTCATTTCTAACCTAGTTGTGACTTGTTTAGTGGTTCAGTTTAATTTTAGCTATGAAAAGTGTACTTTGCACTCGCAGTTCATTATATCTAACTTTTTTGTTCTAGCATGTTGTAAATAATAATATTATTTATTTATTTGTTGTATTGGGCTTAGCCCATTAGGTCATGTAATCTCTTTAAATAGAGAGAACCCTTTGTACAATTTACATACAATTCAATAATATATCAGATTACCCTTTTTCAAGTTGGTATCTAAGCTCTCGATTCTGAGGGTTCTCCTTCCGCAAATCACCATCTTTAAAAACCAAACCCTATTTTTCTCTCGCCGCCACCGGAAAAAAATTTCCAGGGACCTTTTGGACCGTGAGGACCCTTGTTTCACTCCGTTTTCTTAGATCTATCATTCTACGGAGGTTTCTTTTTCATCAGACGACCGGAACAGCTAAAAAAAAACGCAGTACTATTCACCGGACACTGTTCACGCGGTACTGTTCATCGGGTACTGTTCACAAAAAATAAAATAAAAAATTCCTGCTTTGTTTTGTCTCCTCTTCATGGATCAGCTTAAACCCGCTTTTGATAATATGTGTAAGCCATCTGATCGTTCTTTGATCTTGTCTGGTAAGAACACACGTCCTACATCTCTTCTTGCTTCTTGCACTGATTTTAAAATCTCATGGATTTTGGATTCTGGTGCAACTGATCATATGACTTGTCGTACTGAGTTTTTTCTTTCTTATCATCCTATTGTTGGTAGTCATACTATATCCGTAGCTGATGGATCCCATAAATCAGTTATTGGTTCTGGTAACATTCAAATTCAACCTTCCTTGTTTGTTAAAAATGTTCTTTATGTTCCTCAGCTTTCTACTAATCTTATCTCCACTCAAAAACTTACAACTAATTTGAATTGTTCCATCACATTTTTCCCTTCTCATTGTGTTATTCAGGATCTTACCACCAAGAAGACAATTGGAGTTGCTAATGAGCAGGATGGGTTGTATTATCTCCTTCCAGAACATGATATAAATGATAGCAAAAATCAGTTATTAATGACACGTCATCCTTCTACTGCAGAGTCTATGATTTGGCTCCATCGTAAGCGTCTGGGGCATCCACCATTCAGTCTACTGAAGTCAATGTTTCCTTCTCTGTTTCTAAATCAGTCGGTTGAGACCTTCCATTGCGATGTTTGTGAATTTGCAAAACACCATCGAGTGTCATTTCCTTCTAGCACTATCAAAAGTAGCGAACCTTTTTCTCTTATCCATTCTGATGTTTGGGGCCCTTCTAAAGTGCATAGTGTTTCAGGTGCAAGGTGGTTTGTTTCTTTTGTTGACGATTGTACTCAGGTAACATGGATATTCTTGATGAAAGACAAGTCTGAAGTACCATAGAGATTTATTCGATTTCATCACATGGTTGAGACTCAGTTTGGTAAGTGTATTAAAAAACTAAGATCTGATAATGGTACTGAGTACGTCAACCAACGCCTGTCACAATTCATTTCAGACAGAGGTATGATTCATGAGCTCACATGTGTTGATACCCCTCAACAAAACGGGGTTGCTGAAAGAAAAAATCATCACCTCCTTGAAGTTGCTAGAGCACTACTTTTCCAGACATCTGTTCCTAGTTCTTATTGTGGAGAAGTCGTGTTAGCTGCAGCCTTTTTGATCAACCGCTTACCTTCACGGGTCCTTAACAATACCCGTCCTATTGATTCTCTGACTTCCTTCTTTCCTTCTGTTCCCATTTTGCAGAGCTTTCCACCAAGAGTGTTTGGATGTGTTGTCTTTGTCCATGTTCATAAACAACATCACAGTAAGTTGGATCCTAGGGCTCTTAAGTGTGTCTTCCTTGGTTATGCCCCTGATAAAAAATGGTACAAGTGTTATCATCCACCAAGGAAGACTCAGGGGGAGAACAGTTCTTCAGAAGACTCATCCCCTTCCTTCTTTGAGTCTGGATCGTCCTTGTCTACTCCTACACCTCTTCCTAGTGTGTCTGCTCCTGGTGTGTCAGAACCTTCAAATACACCTGAGATACAAAAGATTTTGACACCTGAATTAGTATATCAGAGGAGGAAACAACCCATACTGTCTCAACAGCAACCTCAATCGTCTGAACCACTGGTAAGTCCTGAATCTCTTGTTTATGATTCTAATATTATTGCCTCTCATGATTTGCCTATTTCTTCTGATACCTCTGATGACTTACCCATTGCTTCTGCTTCTGATGACTTACCTATTGCCCTAAGAAAAGGGAAAAGATCTTGTACTCAATACCCTATCTCCCATTTTGTTTCTTCTACTAATCTTTCTGTGCAGCACAAAAGCTTTGTTTCAGCACTAGATTCTATTTCAATCGCAAAATCAGTACATGAAGCATTGAAAGATGAGAATTGGGCTCAAGCCATGCAAGAGAAGATGAATGCGTTGGAGAAAAATAAAACATGAGAGGTTATTGATAGACCCAATGGAAAGAAAGGAGTAGGGTGCAGATAGGTTTATGCCCTAAAGTATAATTCTGATGGCACTCTTGAGAGATATAAGGCTCGGTTAGTCGCCAAGGGTTACACTCAGACCTATGGCATTGATTATGAAGAAACCTTTGCTCCAGTTGCAAAGATGAATACGGTGAGAGTCTTGTTATCCCTTGCTGCCCATTACAATTGAGATATTAATCAATTTGATGTGAAGAATGCTTTCTTTAATGGTGAGTTAGAAGAAGAAGTCTATATGAAAATTCCGCCTGGTTTTGATTCTGTGGACAGAGAAAATAAAGTTTGTAGATTAAGAAAAGCTTTGTATGGATTGAAGCAATCACCTCGTGCCTGGTTTGGGAGGTTTACTAAGGTTATGATGACCTTAGGATACAAACAGAGTCAAGGAGATCACACTATTTTCTTTAAGCACTCCCAAGATGGGAAGCTCATTGTGCTCCTTGTATATGTTGATGATATTATTATAACAGGTGATGATTTTGTGGAGAGACATATTCTGCAAACACGACTAGCCTCTGAGTTTGAAGTTAAAGACCTTAGGAAACTGAGATATTTCCTAGGGATAGAGGTAGCTCATTCAAACAAAAGAATTTTTATCAGTTAGAGGAAATATGTTCTTGATCTTTTCAAAGAAGCAGGAAAGCTTGGGTGTAAACCCTCGAATACTCCTATTGAGCAGAATCACAAAGGTTATGAAGAGGAGAGTCCTCCAGTTGATAAAGGACAATATCAAGTTGGGAAACTGATATATCTGGCTCATACTAGACTAGACATAGCTTATGCTGTTAGTGTTGTCAGTCAGTTTATGCACGATCCAAAGGAGAAACACATGCAGGCAGTGGAGAAAATTCTTCAGTATCTTAAAGCCACTCCTGGTAAAGGACTGTTATTCCGGGGTGATGGAAATCTCTCTTTAGAAGTTTACACTGATGCTGATTATGCTGGATCTGTGACTGACCGTCGTTCTACCACTGGTTATTGTATGTTTCTTTGTGGTAACTTGGTGACGTGGAGAAATAAGAAACAAGATGTAGTTGCCAGATCAAGTGCAGAGGCTGAATTTCGAGCTATAGCTCAAGGCATTTGTGAGTTATTGTGGCTGAAAATTGTACTTGATGATCTCAAAATAAAATGTGAGGGACCTATGAAGCTGCTATGCGATAACAAGTCCGCTATTTGTGTAGCTCATAATCTAGTTCAACATGATCGGACTAAACATATTGAGGTCGACCGCCATTTCATCAAAGAGAAACTTGATAGCGGGTTGATTATCACTCCATACATTCCCACTGGGCGTCAATTAGCTGATGTATTGACAAAGGGACTTCCTTCAGACAGATCTCAAGAGCTTACTAGCAAGCTAGGAATGATAAATATCTATTCCTCAGCTTGAGGGGGAGTGTTGTAAATAATAATATTTATTTATTTATTTGTTGTATTGGGCTTAGCCCATTATGTCTTGTAATCTCTTTAAATAGATATCCCTTTGTACAATTTACATACAATTCAATAATATATCAGATTACCCTTTTTCAAGTCTCACCAATTTGATATATTTTTAATCTAATGAGAAGTTGTACCTGTATGATATTTGATAAATGTAATTAGGTTAGATGCTGCTTGATTTTTGTATGACATTTTTTATGATTTTGAAACAAAATAATTGGCAAAAAAAAAATTAGAAGAAATAAAAAAAAATTAAAAAGGGGGGAAAATATAAAAAGTAATAGATTCTTCTTCTAGGGACAGTGGCAAGATATTTTATTTTATTTATATATTGAAAAAGTACATCATCATTGTTTTTTGTTTTTGTTATTGAGCCTATTATTATTTCAAAAAGGTATTGAGAAATGTCTCTTTTTCTTGTCATGTCAGTTATTGAGTTTATGCATCTTAAGGGCCATTAAAGCTATATCCATTGGTGCTGTTCCAAATCATAATTAATTTAGGGATTGATTTAAAATGCTTTTTGATTTCACCAGACGATTTTATTCCATAACTGACTTTGCTATGGCTTCCATAGGTTGAATCCTGAAAGGATAGGTGGAGATTTCAAGCAAGAGGTTCAAGTAAGTTAATTGCTGGCAAGTTTATACATATTAGACATGTTAGGAAGATGTATAGAAGGCTACAAGAACAGATATTCCTCAGTTGTTGATGGTGCCGAAATTATTGCAGGTTCACAGTGGTTTTCTAAGTGCATACGATTCAGTAAGGACCAGGATCATTTCTCTAATTCGACTTGCAATTGGTTATGTGTAAGTTTTACTCCTGAAGAATTTTTATTGCACCAAGCTTTGCCGTAGAAATATGCTGCAGTTCTTAGAATATTTGAATGAAAATTCCTTTGCATTCCACGTTTAAGCTTTTAGTTTGAGTCATGGTGTGTTTTTTGTGAATTATGTAACAAATTAAATATCTCTGTTCTAGATAGTTGAAGAAGTTGCAATTGTGACAACTAACCATTCTAGTTGTTAAATCAAACAGGAAATTCAATATTTACCATTATTTTTCTCCTGGAGAAAGCAGTGATGGTAACATATTACCTATTGGATCGATATTTCAATTATCTTCATTTTCTGCTTATGCTGTTATGTATGATTAGGCATAAACTTTCCTCATAATGCTATAAAGTATTGTCATTGAACGTTGATCAAATTCATTTGTGTTTTTACATGTCACTGGCAATATTACATCTCAAAACTTGATTTCATATTGAAAAACAGAAGGTTTATTGCTTTTGTGCCAGAGATGATCATTCTGAATCGCTCCACAAATGGCATGTTTATGTGACTGGTCATAGTTTGGGTGGTGCATTGGCAACCTTGCTTGCTCTTGAACTTTCATCCAATCAGTTAGCTAAGTATGTTTTTTGTTTCTCTCTTAGTTGCTTTTTTTCCATTTATAGTTTGAGTGCTTATTTTTATGCAAATGAGCGTGCATGTACTTGTATTTATGGGCAAAGTCATATTTTGTTTACATTAATTAACTCTTTTGTGTTCGCTGTAGTCATTACGTTAAATATAATGTGTCCGGTTATTTGTGCCTACCATTTTGATTTATCTCTGCGATAGTCTGTTGTCAGTTTTCATGATTTTCTTTTTTGTTTTTGGTAGAAAACAGGGATAAAGTGAAAGGAAGAGTCATATTTTTAAATACATATGACTAATATAGCAATGCGTCTGTCACTCTATGTCTGCCCTGAGATTGACCATTGACCATAATTCATTTTTTCTTGGCGTAATACTTTTTCAATCAGGATAGTTTTCTTAGTTTCTTAGTTGACTTGTGCTCAATTTTAGAGGAGTTGAAGTAAATCTTTTGAGGTGATTTTTTTATTTTTCCTTTCCGTCTATTTTTGTTTTGCTTTCTGGATGAATGCTGATTCTTTTTCTCTGTATTTTTCTCTTTAAATAAATTCTTCTTTTATCAAAATAACAAAAAATGAAATTCTTGTAAACATTTTAAATTTAGGAACAACTAACCTCTCAACCTGTTAATGATGCTCAAAGAGTGGTCATTGACTACTTATTGACTTAACTAATCACCTGAGTAAAGTGGTTATTGTTCCTAAGCTGAAAATATTTTTAGCATGAAACTGTATGGATAGCTATCAACGAAAATTGCGGATCTTATTTACCCTTTTTATTTGCTATATTTTCTCCCTATTTAGTCTGCAACTTGAAACATAACATTTAGGTTAAATTAAGCTGGAGGTCCTGTGCTTTTTGGGTTTTTTTAAATAGGACCATATATTAAAAACTATAAATGGGTTTGTTTAGTTTCAAAAACTTTATTGAATGGGTATCTGATACGAATCTTGAAAGAGCTTCATCCCAAAAGCTAACCCATGAGATAGGAGAGCCCAAAGCACATAACCTCACACCAGAACCTTATATTTTCGATGTAGGACTCAAAATCCCATACCTTGCATAACATTTCATGTTGAGATATATAAAACCATTAATGTAGCCTCACCCAATAGCTTAAGCTTTTGGGTTGAATTGGTTCTTTACATGGTATCAGAGCCTCGTGTCCCGAGTTCGATCCTCGCCGCCGCCCACTTTCTTTCAAGTGGAATTTCTTTGTTCGCACAGGTAGGTGAGCCTGTGCATTGTCCACCCTTCAAGCCCAGTAGGCTCTCGTGTGAGGGGGCGTGTTGAGATGTATAAAACCATTAATGTAGCCTCACCCAATAGCTTAAACTTTTGGGTTGAATTGGTTTTTTACATTCCACTATGCTTTGGAGCCTGGGCGTCGACACTACGCTTTGGAGCCTGGAAGCGGGTTGGCTTTGCGCTAGTCTTTTACTAGCCCTGGGTGAACACTGCAATGTCAGCGTCACCACTCACAACCCACGCCGCTCGATTGCAACCAGGAGACATAATTGAAAGCTATGATACCAATTGAACGCAACCCCTCTGGGCCCTCTCATAGCTTCCAGTAACCTCTCACCTTCATTGATTCTTCCCTCTATCTGGAAAAATTGTTCCAAATAGGTTATTCATCACCAAACTTCATTATCTTCTCCGTCTCCGTAGAACTTGGGAATTTTGCTTCTTTGTAGCTTTCTTCTCAGCGTGGCCATGGTTCACAAAGCTCCTAGATCGGAAGCTCTGATACCAATTGATACAAACCTTGAGAGAGCCTCACCCCAAAAGTTAGCCCATGAGGTAGAAGAGTCCAAGTCCATATAAACCCCACACCAGAACCTTATATTTTTGATGTGGGACTCCAAATCCCATACCTTGGAGTAGGATCGTAACAGTATCTATAAGGACCTAACAATTGACCAGATTAAGGGACCTATTGAAAAAAAATTTAAAACTATAAGGCATCATTTATAATTTTTAAACTATAAGGACTTAAATTCTCAAAAAGTACCCAACCTACATATTAATTTAACCAAATATTACTCAGTGTTTGTGCCCCATTTGAAATTTGTGGTAGCTACTGCATACAATATTCAATTTTATTTTATTTTTTTTTTTTTTTGTGTTCCAGGCGGGGAGCAATTTCTATTACTATGTATAACTTTGGTTCTCCTAGGGTCGGTAACAAAAGATTTGCAGAAATTTACAATAAGGTCAGAAAAGATTATAATTGTTTTATTGATGCTATTTGTGTTGCCTTCTTGCGTGCTATATTTAATTGAATGTCCATTATGTCCTTTATTATAATATGATACTGAAAATTATGTGCAAAATTGTCCTATTCAACAACTACCTATGGCTCTGAAAATTGAGTCACAGGATTTGCAGCTGTTCATGATTAGTCATGACATTTGAGTTACAGTATACTGCTTGTGTACGGAGGATCATCCTTTGCTCAAAATAATGCAAATGTGTAATGATCCGATAAAATGTAGTGTCTGATCTTTTACTATGGCTCATAAGTCATAACAGACATTTCAGAGAGTATATGCTAAGTTAAACCAAGAAGAAAAAAGCCTCTTCAAACATTATGAATTATCTCTAAAATGCGCAAGCAATTCATGCTTACACCAAATAATCAGGCAATTGTATAAGACAATACCCCTAAAGCACAAATTCAAATAAGCATGTGGTGAAAAATCATGGCAAACTATATATGATCTTTCACTTAGAGCCATTTTGTCTTCTTAGTTGTCATATGCTAGGTAAAAGTATATTTGTTTGTTTCCTTGTTTATATTTGTAAAACACTTAACAGTTTTGCTCCTGCAGAAAGTTATAGATAGCTGGCGAGTTGTGAATCACAGAGATATTATACCTACAGTACCTCGGTTGATGGGTTATTGCCACGTAGCTCAGCCTGTATTTCTTGCTGCCGGGGTTTTAGGAAATGCCCTCGTGAGTGGTTATTGTAATGCTTCACGTGTGCACATACATACCTCTCTATTTAAAATATAAAAATAAACTCTATACTATATTATCTGTTATCTCGTCGTTTCTTTTTTGGCAATTTTAATTAGCCTAATGATTTGACTATTAGCAGTAATATTTAGGGAAAAGGACTGAAAAGAAGTTCTCAGTAAAAATAGTTTTGAAACATTTAAACATTTAATTGGTTAATTAGGTCCGTAAGTGGTTACTCATTAACTACTTGTGAGTATCATTAACCAATCAAGTGGTTAATTGTTCCAAAACTGTAAACATTTTTGCCAAAATTCCTTCCTTGTACCTTTCCCTTTTCTTTTTTTATTAGATAACCTTTAAATCAGTTTTCCTTGTGTGCTTGATTTTTTGAATTAATTACTGCATTTGTTCCCAATATTTCTTGAATATAGATGCTTTTTTATATCATCCTTAAACAATCAAGACACAATGAATGAAACCATTTCTATTCAAAATCTTGGTAGTTTAGAAACTGTTAAGATAAGTTGATTTCAGGTTTAATTCATTTGTTCTTGTTAAATAGTTTGAATGTTTTTTAGGATTAATTGCTTACCATCTATGAGGGAATTCTTAGTGCTCTCTTTTCTTTATATTATGTTGGATTGCACTGTGGCAGCAAAAATGTATAATGCAATTTACACTCTTAACAATATATATATATATATATATATATATATATATATATATATATATGGCAAAATGATTTCTGCAGCTGCTGTACCTACAGCAAGCAAGGATCCGCGTCCGAATCCTAGGATACGGCAACGGATCCTGAGTTTTTTTTTTTAAAAAGCCGTGGGACCCACTTTTCTGTGTCAGCTGTAGATAACACTATCTACAGCTGCTGCAGAAATGTTAAGCCCTATATATATATATATATTGGATAGTTTCTGGTGCTTCAATTTACTGATATATTAAATGCATGCTATCCAGGAAAACAAAGATATATTGGGAGATGGTTACCTAGGTGATGTTCTTGGGGAATCCACGCCAGATGTTATAGTCAGTGAATTTGTATGTTTCTTCTTATCTAGCTTTCTGCTAAATGTTTATTCTGTTCATATCACAAATTTACAAATAGTCATGCGTTGTGATTTCACATCCATATTACATGTTATATAATATATTACAAATAGATATTAATTGGCCAACTATGACATGGTGCATGCCTTTCTCTCACCTCATTTACTATTGAGGTCAAGTGAGAATTAATATTTCCTAAAAGATTATTTCTCGTTCAAATGACAGTTTTTATCTAATAGATGGCGACATTTATATTGAGGTAATGGTTCAAGAGAGGTTAAAAATCAATCCCTAATTTTTTACTATTATTCTTTTAGCTTGTCTTGGGTTACTCTGACTGAGTTCGTACTTTTAGAATATTAATCGTTTGTGTTTGTCTTTTAATGTCAAGAAATCCTATGTAATACCTGTTTTTCACTAGTATTGAACTTGGCTTTCGCAGACAATATAATTTGTCCACATGTAGTGAGTCCTATTGGTTATTTTTTTTAGATTTGGTACCATTCGATTTTCATTTTGTTAGGATAGACAATAACTAGGATTTTCTAACTTCTCTGTAAATCAAAATCAATCTAACATTAATCAATAACTTTATTAGTGGTAGGTTCTATATAGTTCACAGTTGGATTGAAAGCACGTATGACATCATGCTTGAAAATTTTTAGGTTAACATTGTGTTCTACTCCATTGTTGTATCTTAAAATTTAAAGTTTAACATACTTAAAAAATATATATACATCAATCACTTGATCGTATACTTATTTTTGTTCATATATTCTACATTTTGGCATATGCAAGATCGATATGATAATTATTTACAATTCAACTTTTGGTTCAATTAATATCATTTTTCTATACGATGTTATAGAGTGGTGTAAGTGTATACAGTGTTTATTATTTAGTACCCTACACCAAGGTTGTTAAATCGCAATATGTATCATGTATTGTTTGACTGGTTTTTTGTATCATGTATTGTGAATCGTAACATATAAGCATAATAAAAAATAATTTAAAAATATTTATTAAAATATTTATTTAATTACTTCATTTATTAATACTTATTTTTCAGATTGATTTTTGAGTTTAAATCATAAATTAAATCTTTATTTTTTTTCCTTATTAATAATTATTTAAAAAAATTATTTTAAATCATAAATTAAATCTTTATTTCTTTCTTTTTATATTAAAAATTACAAATTTTGATTTAATTTTTATATCATATGATACACGATACGTATCGTACGGTACAGTATTGTATCGTCCAATACAAACCATTTTCCGATACACTCCATGATACGTATCGTTGCGCTTGTAAATCGTATCGTACAAATCATATTGTGTATTGTATGATACTGATAACTATGCCCTAGACAAACCATTTAACTCTAATTATTGTTTGAATGAATAAGTCAGCTGATTAT
Source organism: Gastrolobium bilobum (assembly GCF_033153095.1). Taxonomy (NCBI): domain Eukaryota; kingdom Viridiplantae; phylum Streptophyta; class Magnoliopsida; order Fabales; family Fabaceae; genus Gastrolobium; species Gastrolobium bilobum. Next base: position 137,660 of record NW_026896969.1, read on the forward strand.
ACCATTAAATTCAATAATGGTGGCTGGTTCAATGCTCCCTTAGTCAATGCTTGTTTTCTCCAAATTTTGTTTTGTCTGAATTATGTTCTAATAAAGATGTTACATGTGTTTACCAAAAAAAAAAAGATGTTACATATGTTTCTGGTTTCTTTTTTTGGTGCTGCAAAGGCAGCAAAAGACCTTGATAACATGAATTTAATTGAGAAAGTTAGAAAGAACTGTCAGATACAATGGCACGGTCATGGTGACTTCTGCCTTCTTAAATTTTCAAGTTAGTTTCCATGACTGTTAAATCATTCATAGCCGGGCAAGCCTTGCACAACATACCTTTAAAAACTTTGTAATTCTATCAAAACTTTTTTAAACTATGTAATTTAATGATTTGGCCTCCTCAAATAATTTTTATGTAGTATTTGGGGCCCCCAAACAAAAAATCCTGGCTGTGCCTGTTTTAGCATATAATTATTTTCTTCTCAATCTATATGATACGGTTAAGCCAAGTAAAAGGTTGGGAGGACTTATGAAAGAAATAGATGTAGGGGATCATTGCTATCAACTGCAAATGCTGACTCAGCATAGGTTAGTTAGGAGGGAATCTTTTGGTTAGAGTCGCACTCCTGGTGCATCAAACGAAGGCTGGTATCAAATACCAAGAGATGCATAATTTTGGGTATATCTGGAATCTTGGCTAGGTAGAGAGTAGAGCCTTTCCAATTGCTCTACGTTACCATTTCCTTTTCTCTTTGCTTGTAACTTCCTCAGTTTTTGTTCAATTTGACATTACTTGTATCATATTCTTTCAATTCTCTATAGTGTGGTATTAATTCTAGTAATACAGACCTCAGTTTCTCATTCAAATTCCTCATTTGTGCTCTGTAACTTCTTGTTATTACTTGGTTCTTATCACTATACAAGTTTTCTATTTTTAATCTTTAATGTTCACAAATTCTTCCTTTTCATATTTTAGAGTTGATCTTTCTTTTATGTTCACCATTCTCAACTTTGATCTATCCAGATGAAGGGTGAGAAGGAGCTTATTGAGAAGTTGTTACAAACTGAAATAAATATTTTCCGCTCAATCAGAGATGGGAGTGCTCTCATGCAGCATATGGAGGATTTCTATTACATCACATTACTAGAGGTACAGTGCATTCACTTAAAATAATTTCATGATATACTTCTCTAATTATTCCATTGTGTTATGATTATTCTTGTCCGGTTTTACTGTAGTTAGTTTACTTAGGAAAAACTACTGTCTTTGTGAAAGAGAGATAAACTAATGAAATAGTTCATTCAGATGGATTTGTGGATTTTTAAATTAGGTGGTGTTAATGTCCCTTATCACTTAAGGGACTAAAATAAGAATAGTTTAAGCTGCTAGGTGAAGACCATATTAACGGTTTTATATTATATCTTTCTAACATCCTCTCACATAAAAGTCCATTGGGCTTGAAGGGTGGATAATGCACCCGAAAGCTTAAGTTGTTAAATGAAAACCAAATCAATGGTTTTATGTTATATCTAACATTAATGATGTCATTATGTACTTTTCATTTCTTATAAATTAGTTCATTCATCTTTCTTCTTCTTCTTCTTTTGTTATTAATTATCTCGGACTGCTATTATTCAGAATGTAAGATCAAATTACCAAGGTGTCTCAAGGTCACAACTAGATGAAAACGATAGGTTCTAGTAATGAGCCAACAAGGATTCGTTGTTGGGAGGCCACTAGCGGAGTTCCATGCACAACTAGAAGTGTGCTACATACAGTTGTAGAAAGATGTTGAGAAGAGCAAAAGATCATTTACAGCCCAATCTTTACTGGTATGGTAGGCTGTACTCTCTGTTTAGCATACATTTTGTTTTCCTTTTAGTAAAATCAAAGCTTAAACATACCTTTTCATTGGATGGTAATAGTTATAATAGTAAATAAATAGTAATACAAAACGTAATTATTGGTTTTCTGCTTCTCGTATCTACCGTTTACTAACTGAACCTTATTAGTACATAATTCTCTGAGGTTCACTATATTTTAGCTTTAATTGGTTGGCATTGTGACAGATATATTACATTTAAGCATCACCTCAGTACAACCCAGATTTTCTTTCTCAAACTAGTGTATAATATGTTCCTGTGGAACAGATTTTGTTGATTTTTTTCATTTTGTTTAGTTCAAGTTTCCAGAACCTGTTAGGAAAAAGTAAAAAGAGTAAAAAACTTGTGGTTTATTGTTACAGCTACCATTAGATAGAGCAGCAGTTGCAGTAAGAACTAGACGTGTGGCTGAAGTAACGGTAGTAATAGCTAGTGGTTTAGTTGTTAGGAAACTCAACAATTGTAACTAAGATAGGATCCGCGTTCCTATACATACGTGGTGCTCTACTGAGCTAAGATGGATATGCACGTACACTATAGTTACTAGTTACCGGTTAACTGATAAAGCTAAAAGTGTATTGTTACAATTGTTGAGTCTCCTAACAACTAAACCACTAACTATTACTACAGTTACTTCAGCCACATGGCTAGTTCTTTACTGCAACTGTTGCTCATTCTAATGGTAGCTGTAACATCTATGCTTTTCCTCATTAAAGAAAGAACTAGAATGTGGCTGCTTGGCGTGGACTAAATATTCTTTAGAAGCATAATATTCTGTTCCATTTATGACACTTGCATGTATTGGCAGCGAGGAAAATGGGAGCAATGCAGTATTTTCACTATAGATAGATAACTATGCAAATGGAACTGATAGGCATGGTTGGCAGCAAGAGGACTCCAAGTGGCAAAAATTTCTAACAAAATTTATAGTTTTACAAATATGATATTGTACTCATTTGCGTTGTGCTGATAGAAATTGGTTGTTATAGCATGCATATAATAATAAAGAGATAGAACTGGCTTGGAAATGCAACGTGTCTAATTCTATGCAGAATGCTGTTTGTTTTGTAAATATGCTTACATCAAGTGCACTCTCTGTTCTCTCTTTTTTCGTTTTTCTTTAATTGAGCCGTCTTATATTCACTATAGGTGGCAAAGCGGATAATTCACAACCAACCCGTGCCATAATGAACCAACTTGGCCTGTACCATTTTTTAGAGCGGGTTAAAAATGAGCTAAATATATATTGATAAGTAAAGGGTATCAAATGAACACCAAAGTATAAAAGAGTCAATAACTAATATTTTATAAAATAAATTAAAAATTAAAAATCCAATGGGTTAACCTGCACTTATGCGCAGTGTTTAAAAACCCGGCTCGGCCATCGATCCGGCTGAGGTCAGGGGTCATGGGGTCACGGGTTCAATCGGAGGGTCACGGGGTCACTACGCTGACCCGGTTTTATATATATATATATATATATATATATGAAAATATTAAAAAACAAATCACCAATCTTCAAAGATTCAAAATATACTTAACATAATTCACCAATTACAACAACAAGTCAATATTACACAACATAATTAAAGTATCAAGATACCAAAGTACAAAACTCATATTCTAATGGGTCACTACGGTGACCCGGTTCTGTCTCTTTTGATAAGGTCTCTGACAAAGGAAAATTTAAAGGAAGTAAGAATGAGTTTTTGTTTTCCATCAACCGCTGTAAGGATTTCATTTGAATGGGAAAAAATTCTTACCTTTTCTAGAAGATCCACGGAAGCGAGGTGAAGATTGAAGACGTCTAGGTCACTGGGAGATAAGAGAACGATTAGATTTAGGTTTGTAAGTATTTTTATTTTATTTTTTTTAATAAAACGACATTGTTTCAGGGAATTTTTTTTAAAAAAAAAAACATGCAGTGACTCCCTTTGACCCGGGGGTCACTAAAATCCGGCTGAGTTTTGGGAGTCTGAGGGGTCGATATACATATAGGGTCTAACTTGTGACCCCAACTCTCATAGGAGAGGGGTCAGGGTTGACCCTGGTTAATCAATGAACCAGGGAGAATTGAACCAATTAGCATTGCGAAAAGCCATATTATTTTAATCAATGTATGCACTAAATTGGTTTATTGTTATTTAGAAATGCAATTCGGTTAACCCAAATTAAGCTAATTGTCAAAGTGGATCTGTACAAGGGATCTACGTTGAGGATGTCATCTTCTCATCGCTCCAATCGTTCAGTGAAGTTGGAATGATTGCTGGTGGTCGAGTAGGGTAATTTTGATTTTATATTTCATATTGGCAACAGGTGTATAAAACTTACTATCAAGAATTAGAGAGTGATTAACTGAAACCAAAATAACATTTTGTAAACAGTGTTCCTGGTTCAAAATAATTTGCTTCGTTTTTTTTTTTTTTTTGTGGTAAACAAATGAGAGCTTCGGTTTTTTTTTTTTAATTGAACCAAAATATTGCTCAATTGTGGACAAAACAATGGTAGTGTATGGTTAAGATTTTAAAAAGTCATTCGATCCTTTAATTAATTTGGAGAAAATAATTCAGTTTGGAAAAATATGGTGCAGTGTAATTTGATTTGCGGTTCAGTGCGATTATTCAAAATCCTAACGGATTCGAAAAATTAATTTAATTCTTAAACTGGTTAAAAAAATATTATTTTTAATTGCAATTCACATCAGTTATGATTTGATTTATTTGATTTTTTTCACACCCTTAACTAGATGCAATGACAGTGTGTATAAGTCAATTGGTGTCACCACCCAAAATGCGGAAAAACGTACAGCACTTCCATCGTAGGTACAATAGACCAATGAAAGTGTGTCATATCAGCTTTCATTGTCCTGGGAAGGGTAAACAAAAAATAAATAAGTTATACTTTATATGTACTTTCCAAAATATATAGTGTAAAACTAGTGATCAATACCCCTGCAATGCTCTCCCAAAATGCAGGACTGTGATTGGCCATATTACTGTAAAATCTGTTTTGCAGATTAACTAACACAGGAGAGAATATGCAAAACAGAGTTCAGACGATATATTCGAAGTTTAAAACAACTAAAACAGGGTATCACAAAAAAAAAAATAATAATAATAAAATAACATATAATAAAATAAAACAGGGAAACTTAAATCCAACTCATCCAAAACCGTTAGAATCTAAGTTAAACGTTTTATCTATATCACTTTTTGTCATAACGCAAGAACAAGAAACCTAAAACAGTTTTAAAAACTTGTCTAATCAAATAACCACATTGAAACCACCAGAAATTCAAGTACATAAAATTCAAGAACTTATAAAACTTTACCTCACTGCACCTCTTTTCTCACAATTAAAGCCATCATAACTGCATTTTCACCATATCAAAACTACATATACCCAGTGAAGCAGAAACCAGAAAGTGATGTGTGCATAATGTGAAAATGTTACTTGTATTATTTTAGTTTCCAAAAGTTTCGTCATCTTACTAAAATTGTCAACTCAATAAGAAATTCAACCCTTCAAAAAACAAAATTTGTAAAGTCAAAATCTTTGAAGAACTAATACAACACAACTAACATCTTTTAAGGACCAAAATGAATGTTTACCCAAAAGGATTCTGTTCCGGGAAGAATTCCCGAATGAATTCTGAGGCTAGTTCCGGGATCCTAAGAGGCCGTATCCAATAATGCCGGCACTCGGCTGAGCAGTAAAGCCCGCCATAACCCCCTAACCTGAGTCGTGGGACTATCCCACAATCTCCTAGACCTAGTCACCACCATTGCACCCACAAAGCGGGTTTTTTGCTCTGGATCATCCCACCTTCTCTCAACTTCCACCAAGGCCCTATAAAAGGTTGGAAAGTGTCAGAGGAACACAACTTGCACATCAAGCATTTGCTAACTACCAGAATCCAGAGACTACACTATCTCTCAAGTGTTCACCCCCCCCCCCCCCCTCTGATTTTTACCATCGGACCAACGGTTGGAGATACTGAGCTTCCCTTTCCAGTTATCCCGTTCCCATTGTTCCGTAGATTGAAACACTAGCTCCCTTACCAAACACTTCCTGTTCAACAATTTGAACAGATTCCTTTAACCATACAGTTAGAACAAACATCCTTCACATGCCTCCATCTATAACAGTACCTCAGCTCAAACATACACACATAGAGCAAGCTTTGTCATACAAAACCCATTACAATCAAATAAAAACAACTAATAACTGAGTAAGCAACTAATAATAGCACTATCAGAGACATAAACAACACAAAATCTAACAACACCTGAAATACAGGTAATAAATCACCAATAATCACGATAATAATCAACAACATTCGCGAACCCAAAAAATATAAAAAAGAAAAGAAAACTATATATTCTAAATCATAAAACTTAACACATTGTTGAAAGAAAAAAGGTGATTTATCACAAAAGAGCCATCATCATATTAACAATAAAATCCCAGTAACATAGTACAACCTCTTTTGATTCTTTTCCTTCTACATCACAAAATATCGAAACCCTAATTGTTCCACCCTAATAGCGATACTCTAAATGTTCAAAAAGAAAAACCCACAAATTGTTCTACCGTAAGGATGATGATAATGATGATGAATAAATGGCCTTAATTGATATCAGCATCATCGAAATCGTCTTCGAATGTGTTGAAGAAATCGGCATCTGCGAGTTTGTTGTCTGCGGAGATGACGCCATCCGCAAAGATCTCGAGTGGATCGATGTCGTCCACGTCCATCGCCATCGCCGATACCTGTTCATCCATCTCTCCGAACAAGTCCATTGTTCTCGGGATCCTATTTTCTCTCTCGTGAAATTGGAGCATCAAATTAGGGTTTTATATGAACAGAGCGACTCCAAGTCCAACGATGTCGTTTTATTGACGATGCATTTCTATCCTATTGTGCATAAAAATTAATTCAGAATAAAAAATAGTTTTTTATTTTAAGAATAAAAAATAAAAAATGTGTTTGATAAAGTCTGTTTTATAAAAAAAAAAAGATTATACTTATTTTCTTATTTTGGAGATTAATTTACTATTTTTTTTACTATCTCTTACTATAAAATTTTAACAGTTGATTTCTACAATCTAACAGATATAATTTATTAAAAATTAAAATTATAACCAATAAGTTATACGATTAGATTCGCGGAAGTCAACGATTAAGATTTGGTAGTAATAGGTAGTAAGAAAAAAAAAAGAGGTTATATTTACTACCTTTTTTTTCTAAAAACTAAATTAATTAATAATTGTAACCTAATAAATTATATCGTTAGATTGACGAAAATCTACGATTAAGATTTGGTAGTAAAAAAAAGAGAGGTTATACTTAGTACTTTTTGTCTTACTATCAAATCTTAACAGTTGATTTTTGTTAATCTAACAGTTATAATTTATTGAGTCACACTTATTAATTAATTATTAATTTCCAATAATTTATAATCATTATATTGGCGAAAATTAACTATTAAGATTTGGTAGTAAGAGGTAATAAAAATCATAAATATTTTTAGTTTTTAGAATCAAATTTAAAGAACATATTTAAGGTATTTTTATTTTATGTTTTAACTTTTAACTTTCAAAACAATAAAAAAATTAAAAAATATATATATATTTCATTAGGCTTTAATGTTTCTACGGTGAATGTGGATAAGTTATCAACATTCACTCCCAAAATAATGTCGTTTTGGGTTGAAAGATTAAAAAATTATAATGAGAAAGATTATTATAACCCTGAAATAAATTATAATTACAAAAATATCTTGATTTCAGCCCCAAAACGATATTATTTTGGGCTCAATGTAGATAACTTATATACATTGACGGTAGAAAAAACGAACCTATTTCATTATCTATTCTACAAAAGTGCTGAGAACCAAAAAAAATAAAAACACAATCAAACGGAATCTAAATTACTTCCAAATTCTATTTAATGTCATATTTATAATTTAAATAGAGAGCTAGGGGTGATAAATGAACCAGGGGCCTTTGGCTCGGCTCGTGAAGGCCTGAGCTTACATGCCTAAAATTGGTTGTTGGAACCAGGCTTGGACTTGTATAAAAGCTTGTTTAATAAAAAGGCCTCAGGCTCCAATTCAAAAGCTCGGCCTTAGAGTCTTTCAGGCTGACTTAGTATATTAATTTTTTTATATATACTATTTGTAATAGCTCTCTCTCCTGAATCCATTTCACCCCATTTTATTGGTTAAACAGAATTTTTGAATGATTTTGGTCTATATTATGTTGTTTGGATATACATTGAATTTATGAATATTTATAGAATTACTAGTCATGTTGATTGTATATTCTGTTTGGATAAATTTTTGTTGTCTTATTTTTTTTAAACAGACTAACAGGCTAAATCAGGCTTTTATTTTTTGTAAATAAGTTAGGCCACAGGCCGATAATTATATTCATAATAGGTAACAGACTTGGTCAGGCTAACATATTTAAACACAAGCTTAGCATTTTAAGACCAAAGCTCGGCTCGGCCCGTTAACACCCCTATAGAGAACTATTGATTCCGTTGTAAGAAGAATAAGTCTCACTTTTCATCTCCGTGCATTTCACTATTATAATTTAGGGTTTTATTAATCTCATGTTAAAGGAGATAAGTTATCTCATGTTATAAAGACAAACTTGTGGGCTCCACCACCTGGTAAAAAAAAAGTGACATAATTATCAAAGTGTGTGTAGGAAGAAAAAGTTATCTCACGTAACATGAGTTTTTTCCCTATAATTTATTAATATTAATAATTAATTAATGTGTATAATTCAATAAGTTATAACCTTGAAATCTACAAAATTAACCATTGAAATTAGTAGTAAGATTTATTCTTCTTATGTCAGAGTTAAAATATTATTTCCCTCTTAATTCATATATATTTTATGTAATAATTTATTTCCAGGGAAAAGTTGATAAACTCCCCGATGGTTTATTCCTTCATCAGTTATATCTTTATGCTTTTTTTATCAATTATCCCTGTGATTTTTTTCATATAGTTAATGTTTATTTTACCCTTATTTTATGTTTAGAGTTTTGTTTATTGATCTGGATAAAATACAATAGGTTCACCAAGGGCTAAAACCCAAAAGATTAAGGCCCAAAACATAGGGCCCGAACAAAGCGCGATATCTCCATCGCGCGTAAAGAGTCAAGGGCAGTGTTTTAAAACTCGGACCGGTCATCGACTCGGCCGAGATACTGGGTCAGTGGTTCAACCGGGTTCAACCAGATTTCAAAATAATATATAATAAATATTATATATTATTTTTTATACTGATAATTACCTTCATTTATAAGATAATCACAATTATGCTGCTAATACAGTGCACCTAAATGAAAATCATTTGACCGTCGAAGACAAAAAAAAAGGTAGAAGAGAGAGGCAACATCAAAAACGAAGAACACATATAATATAACAGTTTTATACAGTCTCTAAATTTAAAGAATTTGGAACTAATTAAGCCAATAACAAAACACCAACAACGTTCCATTTCCCCCATTCCAATTCCTAGTAAGCCAGTTACGGTTGAGCATAACGATGTCGTCAAGCGACCATAGGTCCATGAAATTGTTGTCCTACTCAGCACCGCCACAGCTTTCTCCCGGAAGCGGCTGCTGCTATTCATCATTCTCCAAGCCTAGGAACCATTGAAGGTTCGAGATTTGTTGCATCAGGTCAAGTTCCTCGCCGCCAACACCGCCGTGCACAGTTGTGAAAGACGGTGGCTCTATGGGTTGGGAGCTCGCTTGATCACTCAGCTTGGGGCTGAGGCATCGCTTCTTAGACGGGGGCTGCGGTGGCGGAGTGGGAGGAGTGGAGGTGGCAGGAAAGTTGAGCTTGGCCCACTTTCCCTATGGCCTTTGTCTGATTCTCTGAATTCAAGTCCCGCATCGACTAAAGTATAACAAAACATACTCTTTATAACCCACTTGAGGAATGAAAAAGAACAAAACTTGAACTTTGCGGTCAAGCTTGTCCGGTTTAAAGTGAGTCACGGGTCTCCGGTTTTCATGCAAACCCGCCGGGTTGATTCGATTTTTACTACTTTAAATGCATAACTGATCGATGTGTTACTCGAATCAGTCAGATGTCCGGTTCACTGATTTTTTCGGGTTGAACCGATTTTTACTGGTTTAAATGCATAACTGATCTGATGTGTTACTCGAACCGGTCAGATGTCTGGTTCACCGATTTCTGGGTTGAACCGATCGGTCTGAACTGGTTTTTAAAACACTGGTCAAGGGACGCGATGGCTTCATCCTGCCTAGACCGCCTTTAAACATGACTTCAGAATTAAGGAATAGATCAATAAAGTACGAATAAGGAGCCACCGCGCCATAGAACCAATTCACAAAAGACAGCTCTATCTTGCCACAACTCTACCAAGATAGCTTGACATAATAAAGATAAGGCCAGAAAGGGATCAGCTGAACCTGCAGCCCATAAACAGCCAATCAGAAAGTATACCGCCTACCAAAGGCGGCATCAGATTCACTATATAAACAAAGAATACATACCCAGGTATGATCATCTAATTCAGTAAGAATACAACATAAGCCTGACTTTGATACTGACTTGAGCGTCAGAGTGTCATTGCAGATACCCACCCCAATCGAAGGCATCGCGCCAAAGGAGAATCATTTCATTCCCTCCATCGTCAACCATCAACAGCCCAAGAACCCAAAGAGTGGATAACCTAACCCCAAGTCTTCTCTCATCAACCGTGTGTGATTAGGCCCATTACTTATTGGCCAGCCCATATAGTATTGGTCTGATCATTGGCACCGTCTGTGGGAATTTATCTCTTAAAACCCAGTCATTCACAAATCTAAAAGCATGGTTGATACCAGAAGCAAGTCCCCGAACAATTCCAATGGAAAACAAAAAGAAACACCAGCTTCCCGCAAAAAGTCAGCTTCATCAGTCGCACCACTCTCTGTACATCACGAGAATCCACCTACAACCCAACACCTGTTGAAACTCATCACCCGACAAAACAAAAAAATCGCTCAGCAGAATCGAGATTTAGCTCGATTCAAAAAATTACAGAAAGCTAAAGAAAAAAATCAGGAAAAAGAAAAAGAACTAGAGAGAGAGATTGAAAAAGAACTTGAAAATTCTGGTGAAAGTGAACCAAGACATGAATATTCGAAAAAAGATCCTGGACCCTCTGGTCAGAGCAAGAAAGGAGAAGAAGAAATACCTGAAAATTCTCAGGGAAACTCTAAGATAGTTTCACGCATCTTACATCCTTTTACCCCCTGTGTCATGAGTGTTACCATTCGCAAGGACATAAAAGTTACAACTGAAAAGTATAATGGAAAGGGTGATCCGCAAGAACATCTGGAGCAATTCCAACATGATGACACAAGATGTTGATGATCTGGTAGCTTGCAGATTATTTCCAACAACACTGAAAGAAATCGCGCTCAGGTGGTATTCCGCTTTGCCAACCAATTCAATCCAAAGTTTGGAGGATCTCACTAGTCAGTTCCTCATGCGGTTCGCAACAAGCAAAGCACAATACAAATCTACTCATGCCTTGAAAACAGTACGGCAGGGAGCACATGAAACTTTGCGCGATTACCTCAATAGGTTTTTTGATGAAGTGCTCTTGGTGAAAGACCTAGACTCACAAGTTTCCTTACATCTCATCATCGAGGGACTGCTCGAAGGTCCTTTCTCTATATCATTGGCCAAACACTGCCCACGCACCATAGAAGAACTTAGAGCGCGATCTGAAAAGTTCATTAACCTTGAAGATTATAAACGATCCCGGGATACTTCCGGCATAAAACTAGAGATAGACAATTTTGAAAAAGACTTCCAGAAAAATTATCAAAGACGATTTTGCAAAAAAAGAAAATGGGAAATGTTTGATAACTATACTCCTTTGAATACATCCCGGAGACGAATCTTTAAGGAAGTCTTCCAAACTGGCTATGGTTGCTAAGCCCCTACCATTGAAAAGAATGGACAGCGCGATGAGACCAAATTTTGTGAATTTCATAATGATACCGGTCATACCATAGATGAATGCTTCGATCTGAAGAACACCATTGAGATACTTATCAGAGTAGGAAAACTTCAAGAATTTATTTCCACCTGCAGAGAGTATAAGGCTCAAAGAAGACATGATAAAAGTCCTAATAACGATCAGAATCCTGACAGACAAAGGACATATCCCGGGAAGGATTATAATCAGGCCAGAAATAACAACGATAGGAACGCACAATATGACTGCACCGGTAGATGAGAAGGAATACCAACACGGGATAGACAATATGAACAACAGGCAGCGCAATAGCAACCCTCACAACTGGCCAATAATGTTGCTGGAGTATTAGCCACCATAGCTGGAGGAACAGATGGAGGATGAGGCACTAGCTCGCAGTGAAAGCGACATTTAAAAGCAGTCATGACAGTTCATGATCATGGGCAGCCGTCTACATCCCGCTCCAAGCGCTAATCCATAAGTTTTGAGGATGATGATTATAGAGAAATCATCCCTGGCCATGATGATCTGTTGGTGATTTCAGCTTGCATGGCCAATCTCTAGGTAAAACGCATTATGATTAATAATGGCAGTTCTGCCGATGTAATCTTCTGGGATGCTTTTCGCACGATGAATATCCCAGAAGAACATTTAATCCCGGAATTTACAAATTTGATTGGTTTTTCTGGCGAATGTGTACAGCCTAAAGGTACCATTAAAATGTGAATAACTTTTGGGGTAATGCCTTTGGCTCGTACTATTAAAGTACGCTTTTATGTCATTGAATACGCGTCAGCGTATAATGTAATTTTGGGACGTCCAACTATTGTCGCCTTGGGGGAATTATTTTTATGTCCCATCTTTTGATGAAATTCTGAGACCCCTCTGGCGCTATTGTTGCCATTAGAGGAGATAAGAGGGCAGCGCGTAGCTGTTGTAATACCAGCTTGCGAGTGAAATTAGCAACTCATCGCGTTGACAAAGGCAAGGCGTCAATCAACATGACTGACTTGGACATGCGTGAGGATTTTCACGATGTTCGGCCATAACCTGATGGCTAACTGGAGGATCTTCAACGTGGTCCATTGCCGGAGAACGTTACCAAAATTGGCCGCCATTTGCCAGAGACTGAGAAAAAGGAAATGGTAGCGGTGGTTTAAAAAATAAAGATCTTTTCGCCTGGATAACAACTGATATCCCAGGAGTGGACCCTGATGCCATATGCCACCACCTTACTCTTGATCTTCAAGCAAAACCAATTGCGCAAAAGAAGCGAAAGATTTCCCCTGAAAAGTAGCAGGTAGTCGATACTGAGGTAACGAAGTTGCTCGATGCTGGGATTATTAGAGAAATTACATACTCTACATGGCTCTCTAATGTCGTCCTGGTCAAGAAAGCCAAAGGCAAATGGTGCATGTGTACTGATTACACAGATCTTAATAAGCATTGTCCAAAGGTTTTTTATCCTCTCCCTACCATTGACAAGTTGTTAGACAATTCTGCAGGATATCAGATTCTTTCTTTTATGGATGCCTATTCAGGGTATAACCAAATCCCCATGTTCAAACATGATGAAGAAGCCACTGTTTTTATTACCGAAAAGGCCACTTATTGTTATAATATGATGTCATTCGGTCTTAAAAATGCAGGAGCAACATATCAACGAATGATGAATAAGGTCTTCAGCCAGCAGATTGGTAAAAGGATGGAAGTTTATATTGACGACATGATTGTCAAAACCATGACAATTTCACAACACCCTCAGAACTTAGAACAGGTGTTTCAACAATTGCGCAAGTATAAACTGCGACTCAATCCAGCTAATCCTGACAAGTGTAGAGCAGTTCTCGACATGGCCAGTCCTTGACATATCAAAGAATTACAATAAATGACCGGACGAATAACATCTCTAACTCAGTTTTTATCAGCATCAGCACAAAAATCATTACCATGTTCAAATTATTGCGCAAGCAAACCAATTTCAATTGGACCCCTGAATGTGAAGCAGGGTTTACCGCGATAAAGGAACATTTGGCCAATCCTCCAGTCTTGGTAAGACCTCAACCTGATGAAACTTTGGTCCTATATCTTTCGATAAGCAGCGAAGCCATCATCGCGGTGCTATTACGCGAGGATGCCAATGGACAGTAATCGATCTATTTTGTTAGTAAAGCCCTTCAAGGTCCGAAATTGCATTATCAGCATATTGAAAAAGTGGCTTTTGCGCTTGTTATAACATCCCGCAGGTTGCGACTTTATTTTCAAGGGCACACCATTAAAGTCAGAACTAACCAGCCACTTAGACAAGGTCTTACGTCAACCTGATCTTGCGGGACGAACGATCACCTGGTCAATCGAACTGTCAGAATATGACATCATTTATGAACCGCGCCAAACTATTAAGGAACAGGTGTTATCTGATTTTCTTGTAGAGATGACACATTCTGAAAGAACTCAGACAGAGGATGATTGGACGATCTTTGTTGATGGATCTTCCAATCTTAAAGGAAGTGGAGCTGGAATTATTGTTGAAAGTCTCCAAGGTATCACAGTGGAACACTCTATCCAGTTTGGATTCAAAGCCTCTAATAATCAAGCAGAGTATGAGGCAGTTCTAGCAGGATTGGCAATGGCAAAAGACTTGGGGGCAATAAAAGTAACCTTGAAAAACGATTCACAACTGGTGGTAGCACAAGTGCAAGGAACCTACCAAGCAAAGGAGGCCCTAATGGCAAGGTATTTAGATAAGGTATGTCTGTTGTTAATTGATTTTGAAAGTTTTAAGATTGAACATATCCCAAGAGAGAAGAATGTCAGGGCAGATATTATATCCAAGCTTGCTAGCACCAAAGGCACTGGGAATAATAGATTCGTCATTCAAAAAAGTGTTCCTAATCCAAGCATTGTGATGGCTATTACCAAGCGCAAAGCTCGTCCTTCTCACGGTACGTAACACATGATGGATGACGATGAGATACAACCAGATGTTAGGGAAAATTCGTTAACTCCAATTTGGAACTATCTAACCAAGGGAACAACACCATCTGATTTAGGTTCAGCTAAAAAATTAGCGCGAAATACTTCATTTATACCTTAATTAGCCTAATTAAATAGTAAATTACATGTAATTAAGTAATTTAGCATGTATTGGTGGGTTAAAATAAGTAAAAGGCCTAATTAAATTATTAGGGTCACTTTTTAGATAAAAAGTGCAGTCAGTGAGAATTAGGGGGTATAAATGTGTGTAGGCAAAAGTACCTAAAATATAAAATTAAAGTTAAAAATATTAATAGAAAAATATTATAGTCCATTGGGCTAAGTTTGGTTTTGAATGGAGTTGACTAGATAGATAAGTTTTTACCCAGTTGAATAACCTATCATATATTAAGTGAAGAAACAAGAAAAGAACCCCATTTGCTTCTCCTTCTTCGTTGGATTAGAGAGAGAACCGTGAGAATGAGGGAAACCATTGTTGGCAGAGCAAAAATCCTAGTTTCTCCATCTCTCAACCAAATCAATCCATTCCAAAGGCAAACTTGTGTCAAATTCCATCCTCTTCAAAATCTACCACTTAGTTTTTGATGGGAACCATTGTGGAGGGAGAAACTCCACCTTGAAAGTGGCGACCCACGTGGCTTGGAGGACCTTGGAGTGGCTCATTGGTTGATTCAAGGCTTGGAATCTACTCCCTAGGTGATTCTAAGACTACCCATGGTCAGAAATCCCACTTTCATTAAGTTTTATGGTAATGGGTATGTTAGGTTTTGTTTTAAGAAAATGCATGAATAGTGGGGTATGTTATAGTGAGATTGAAGTTAAATTTCTTTGTAAAAGTTGTTAGGAATGATAAATAAACGGTAGAAGTGAAGTTAGATAGTCATTTGGTTATTGTTCAATATTTTGGAAAAATTCATGCTTGAAATGTTGAGTTTCTTGCATTGTTGAGCCATGGTTTGGTTGGATGATTGATTGTGTCCATTTTGGTGATAGGATTGAGCCTTGTGGACCAACATTGGATGACCAACCTTTGGAGGAAGCAATGGAGCTTGATTAGCTCATTGAAATTGGTAAGTTCATGCCTTAATTGTGGTGAGAATTTGGTTGTTGGTTCATGAATATTGATATATTCTTGGATGCAATAGATTGATTGGATTACACCTTTGTGTAGTTTTTGTTTGTGATAATTGTAAAGCTTGATTGTGCACATTGGTGGTGAACAAAGGTTGAGTTGGAAGCAAATTGAGGTAAGCCTTCGGACCTTGGGTGTTGATCCCTTTATTGTTCCACCAAGCCCGGAATGAGTAGTGGTTGTTGATAGTGTATGTAAATGCAATAAAGTAGTTTAATGCTTTGTTATACATATGTGTATGCACTGAGTGTGGCATAGGATAGTGGTTCCCTATGTTTTGTATGTCGCATGACGATGCGTAATTCATACTTGGTAGTTTAGCCGACCAATAAGACTATTTCCATCTAAGTATCCTTAGGACAGCATGAGAGCTCGAGAGATTTCTCCTGGAGATGTTTTACACACTGCATGGATATGTATTTACTGCATTATTTACGGTTATTTCTATTATACTGTGAGTGAACTATAGGGTGGAGAGATGATCCAAAGACCCCTGATTTACTGAGATGTATTCGTATATCTCATCCCGTGTTGTGGGACCCCCTTTCAGGTACAGATGTTGCGGAAGCTTCTGCTAGAAAGTGGCCATACTTGAGTTAGAGGGATGCATATGATGATACATTCTTTTGGTTATGCATGCCATTTGGATAGTTTACCATGTACAGGACATGTTGGATGCATCTTTGGTATATGTCTTCATGAGGGACTTAGGAGATGATTATTGACATTTTGTATAACCCTTGCATATATAGATAGGGACTATGATAATATGCTATTCTAAGTTCTTTGGCATGTATATAAATTTGGAAGAACATTGGTGTAATCAAGATATTGATAGATTGATGAATGTGATGCTATATTCATCATTTTGAATTGTATAATTAATCTGATGCAATCATATGTGAATGGATTCCAACTTGGATATCATGTGAGCCTTGAAACGGCAAAGAATAATGTATTGAAATGGTTGTATAATGTCAATTAGGTGAAACAGAACCTTTGTGGTAGAGAATCATAGTAAATTTAAGAATATTATGTCTTGCTGTCCATTTTCATATTCTATATGATAGATTTGGACCCTTGTGTCTCAATAGAAGTTATAGATCTTTTTCTTAGCTTTCCAAAGAGACCAAGATTGCTTCAATCAGATAGGTATAACTCAAGTTACGGGTAAAATACTAATGTAGGGTGAAATCACCAGACCGTGGCGCTATGAGCGCCAAAGTTGGCACTATCAGCGCGGGGCGACGCAAGGAGGGCAGTGTTCCCGCGCTACTAGCGCGGGTTTCACGCTACCAGCGCGGGACCCTTGTGAAATTCAACACATTTTCTTCAAAAATTCATAATTTGAGCTACGGTGCTCCGATTTGAGCGCGGTTTGAACCCACGCGTAGCTAACAAAGAAATCTATAACATATTGGAAAATAAGGACCATAGAAATAGCATAAAATTACTTAATTAAACTAAAAATTGGAGGTATTTAGTGTTGAATAACAATAAAAATGAGTCTTTAAGCTTTGTTGGTCTAAGGGGACTACTTGGCACACTGAGGTAGCAATGTATGGTCTAAATAAATTTTATTAAGTGTTCCGCTCATAGTTTAAGTTATGATTATAGTTTTTGAAATTATTTTAATTGCGGAATTGATTTTTAAAAGAAACGTTTATTAACGAAAAAGGAAAAAAAAAATTATCCGTATTATAATTCAATTATTGTGATTGTAATCGCGCTTAATGCCATACGTAATGTTAACAAACCAGTTCTAGAACGGGGTGTTACAATCATCAATAACCAGCTGTATAAGAAAGGATTTTCTTCCCCAATGTTGAAATGTTTAGACCCACAACAAGTACAGTATGTCATCTCCAAAGTTCACGAAGGAGTTGGTGGTCACCACATGGGGGGAAATCTCTATCTAAAAAGTTACTTCGCGTAGGATATTTCTGGCCCACTATAGAAGAGGACTCTAAAAAGCATGTGTGGCACTGCGTCAAATGCCAAGAGCATGCAGACTTGCATCGCACTCCACCAGAGGAATTATCTTCACTTATATCCCCTTGGCCGTTTTACCCATGAGGTATGGATTTATTAGGACCATTTTTGGTTGCGGTAGGAGAAGTTAATTGATTATTTTACCAAATGGATTAAAGCTGAGGCCTTAGCCACTATATCAGCTAGCAAGATACGCAGATTTTTTTATCGCAAGATAATTTGCAAGTTTGGCGTCCCTCACACCATTATTACTGACAATGAAACATAGTTTGTGGACAAGAAATTCAATCAGGTGCTCCAGGATTTACAAATTAAGCATAGGTACACTTCTGTTGAACATCCACAAACCAACAGATTGGTAGAAGCCGCGAATAGAGTTTTAAAACGAGGGATGGAAAGAAGGTTAGAAGCAGAAAAATGAGACTGGCCCGAACATTTGGATTATGTGTTATGGGGTTACAGGACTACTCCTCATTAAACTACCAGTGAAACTCCATTTCGCATGGTATATATAACACCTCGTATTTCTTAAACATATATTATATATTAAAATGTGAATTAATGGGTAGGATTAGTGAAAATCCTGAAATTAGGGTCAAAATACAAAGGAATGGTAAAATGGTAAATTGTCAAACACGTAACCCTAAAAAAGGAAAAATGAGTAGAAGTCTCAAATGGAAAAACTAACCCTGGAAATGGATTCGGAACGAAAAATTGAGTGGATAGGAAGGTTTCTGAAAATTTGATGAATAGTATTTTTACCGAGTAAACATACCACAGTACAATTGCACCGTAAAGCGTGTCGAATGAATTTTGAGCTCTAGGTTTGGATATAAGTTATAAATGGCGTAGGACTAGGAAATATGATTTCTGGTGAAAATTGATGGAAATTAGAGTGTTTGGGGAAGCGTGCCCACAACGCGCATAACAACTTAAAACTGTGATTTCTTCGAACGACCGGAAAACTCCGGATTCATTTGATAAAGGGTAATTAAAGGATAATGGTTAATCTTAAAAATTATAGTTTCTAAATAGTCTAAGAGTTAATGGACGTTTAGTGGTTTAAGTGGGAGATTTGACTTAGTTTGAATCACGTGAGGTGGCAGTGGGACCCACCCCACTTAAGTGACTTGTGCCACATGGCCAAATCACTATTGCATCATCCCCTTCCTCCCTCCTTCTTCTCCAAACCCGCAGCCCCTTTATTAGTATGCAAAAATTGCTTTGAAAACTTCATTTCACCAAAACTAAATCAAATCTCCACCAAAATTAATGTTCCACTACATGAAATTTGAAGTAAAACATCATCTGAACGCAACCATGCTACTCCCAACCCTTGAAACTCACTCATTTAGGAGAAAATCCCCCCTTAAGTCAGCAGCCATTGATGGATTTTTGGATCTTTTGAGTTGTGTGTTCAAGCTATTGCTTGGATATCACTTGGAGGAGTCTTAGGCCTAGCCTGTGGGTAAGTTTCCATACTTTTGATTGGTTGAATTGATGGATCAAAATTCATGAACCCTAGAGCTATTTTGCTTGATTGATATAGTTAGAGAGCTCAAATTGAAATTGTGTATTAGATGAAAGTGGCTTAGAATGATGTTTTAGAGTGATAGAAACTATAAAAATTATTGAGGATTGGATTGTTAACTTAGGCAAAATTTGATGTGGGAATTCAACACTTTGTGAAATGACTTGGTTGTAGGATTGTGTAATTGAGTTGTGGAGTATTTTTATGAGTTAATTATAGGATTGTATGATGTGTGGAAGTGTTGAAATGAATTAAAAATCCCTAGGTATACAAACATGAAGAATTCGGCCATGTAAGGAAAGTAATGAAAAGATGATGTAAAAATCATGTGATTGGTGTTGTGTGGTTGTGAATTGTGTTTAAATAGGTTGTATGTTGGTTTGATGCATGTGAATTGGAAGTGGAATCATTGGATATGTCTAAGTGTAGAAATTGGCCTAAAGGAGGAAATTTAGGAAAATGATGTTGAATGGTAATGGAGTGAAATTAAGGAATTGGTTTGATGTTGTGGTAAGCTTAGGAAGCTGGTGGAAGCTTGAAATAAAATTAAGAACATAGCTAGGTAATTTTGGGTCATTTGGCCGAACCTATGTATGTGTGGGTGGGAGTGTGGTGCTTTGTATTTTAACTTGGTTGCACCATGGTATTGATGATCCTTCTGTGATCATTGTAGGTTGCCTCCCACAAACGTGAACTTGGAACGGTTAGCTTGGTGGGTTGCCTTTGGTCCTTGACCAAAAGGATTATGGTGAGTAATTATGTAAAAAATTCATAAGTGCTTGAGTAACCAAGTTGATGTGGTTATGTGATTGTAATTGATATGGGAATGACCTGTGTAGGCATTTCTTGTTGGACCAAGCTCGGTTGTGTTTGACTTTGGAGCTACCTAGAGAGGGAGCTTCTATCAGGTAATCCCTTAGTACTGGGGTTTAGTCCCCGTGTGTGCTCTTCCATGCCCCTTGAGGGTAGTGGTTGGAGGTGTATATTAGTAGTATATTTTGACATGCTCATGCATTTTCTATGTATAGTGGTACATAGGATGTACCGTGTCTCTGGCCAGTAGACAGTTGCCTTCGGGCATTACGGACTTTCACTAGATAGGGCTCCATGAGGGAGTTTCCGTTGACCTGGGGTCATGGTGTGTCATCCGTAGAGGAGAACACTAGAATGTCTCGGGTGTATATGGATGGAGGGTGCCTTGGTTGATGTTCTTGGAACACTTCCTTGGATGAGAACCCATAGGCTATATGTTGAGGCCATTAGACTGGACGTTGAGTGGTATTGGCATCGACCATTCTAGCTTCATCGTATTTTTACTTCCTATGCTTCTGTACTTCACTAAATCCTTTGCTTTATCCCTTGTTGGATGTTGTGGTATATTATTGATATGCATCTGAGTGAGCAATTGAACAAAGTAATCTCCAGAACCTCTGGGTTACTAAGATATATTCGTATATCTCACCCCATTTTGGGGACTTTATTTCAGGTAGTAGCAGTGGCACTGGAACGGCGGGTAAGAGGCCCGTAGGATGAGCAAGAGAGCTTGAGTTTATATTGCATTTTGGGGCTATTGGACCTAGGCTAGACTTAGGACATGAACATTGCATGTGAGTTAGGATTATTATTTTTCATCTTTGTTCATGTCATATTTTGTCTAAGTTTAGCCATTATTTATCATGATTTATTTTGAGGGTCCATTATGTATATTTGAAGGATTAATGTAAACGTTGTAAAGAAGCATTGTAATTTGTATTATGGAGACTTTGTGTAATATTGAAGCATGCTATATGATGAAAGGGCAATAGGCCTATTCTAAGATTTGATTTATGTTTTATGTCAAAGAAATGCATACAAAGGAATTAATGTGATTGAAATAGTTTAAGAATTGATAATGAAATCAATGAGTTGTAAAGTAAGCTTTTGATATAAATTGTGAAGGGTTGTAAGAGCACCAAGGCATTGTTGGTCCTTGAGTGCCACCCATGTTTATTAGGTACAAATTGAGAATAGATAACACACTTTTAAAAGTGGGATATGTTGAAAAAACAAAGGAGACTCTGACGAAATTTCTAGAAATTAGCAGATTTTGGGTGAACTTTGGGAGAGCATATCTCCCTCCACAAAAGTCTAATAGGGACTTTCCATACACCATTTTAAATCTGGAGATGTCAAATACCTTCTGTCAAAATTTGAGAACCATAGTAGTAACACGCAGCCCTGTAGAAGCCAGAGAGCACAGACTGTACAAAACGCCCCTGCACATGGGGCTGTCACTATGCGTTTTTGCAAAATTTATTCCCATTTTGTTTCTTGGTCAAATTAGGTGTATGATATATCAAATTTAAGCTTGAGGAGTCTAGTTTACTGTATAAAAATTCGAGAGAAATTGGTGGAGTATATTTTCTAGAACCGTTGAGATAGTGAAGGCTGTTTGGAGCCCTATTTGAGGTTGGCTGGCTGATTTGCTTGTCCAACTTCAAACAGTGATATCCGGAGCAAAAGAGAAATTTTTTGATCGTGCGATAGCTCGTTAGGAATATAATTAAGTGTAGAATAACATACTAAAAGATGGGAGGTTCGCGACATGCAGATTTTCCGCAGTAATTAAAATACCAAACCATGTTCGGATAGGTCGAGAACGTAAAAGTGAGATTTAAGCTAAGTGAGTTTATGAGAACCTCTTAGTGACTTGAGAGGAGTGTTATATGATATATAGACATTTTATATTATTATTCCGCAATGAGTTTTCTGTTACGGTCACAGCTTTTATTTATTACGCTTTATTATTGTTTTAAAAGCTCACGTAATTAAAAGGGAAAAGTTTACTCGCATTTTTATAAATGAAATGCTGTGATTGTAACTGCGCTTAATATCATAATCAATGTTAACAATACCGGTGTACAACGGACTAGTATAGTATATGGAAGTGAAGCAATGATTCCAGTTGAGATTGGAGAGCCATCATGGAGAAAGATTTAAGCGACCGAGGAAAGTAATTCCCAGGCCCTATTACACAACTTAGACACAATCAGTGAAATGCGCGAGAATGCTTATATCAAAGAAGCCGCTTTAAAGCAGAGAATAGCAGCGCGCTATAATATGAAGGTCATCAAACGAAGTTTTAATGTGGGAGAATTAGTCTTGCGAAGAGTAGATATTGGCAACAAAAACGCACGACAAGGTAAGTTGGCCGCGAACTGGGAAGGGCCATATCACGTCCAAAGCAAGACCGAAAATATTATCTGGACTCACAATCCCACGCACATGGAATGCAGATAAACTCAAAATATTTTATAGCTAAATTCTTTTTGATTCGCTATATGTGTCATATTCATCACTTTGTGCAAATAAAGCTTGCAGGTTTATTTCAATGAACAATCATATCATTTATCGCGCATAAAAAAGATGGTAAAACCTTAACTGGTTAAAACTGCCATTTGCGCAATGAAGAATAAGAAAGGTGAAACTTTAACTGGTTAAAACTTCCAATGAAGGTTAAGGAAGGTAAAACCTTAACTGGTTAAAACTTCCATTTGCGCGATGAAGAATAAGGAAGGTAAAACCTTAACTGGTTAAAACTTCCATGAATATTAAGGAAGGGAAAACCTTAACTGGTTAAAACTTCCATGAAGAATAAGGAAGGTAAAACCTTAACTGGTTAAAACTTCCATGAAGATTAAGGAAGGTAAAACCTTTATTGGTTAAAACTTCTAATGAAGATTAAGGAAGGTAAAACCTTAACTGGTCAAAACTTCCATGAAGTTAAGGAAGGTAAAACCTTAACTGGTTAAAACTTCCATGAAGATTAAGGAAGGTAAAACCTTAACTGGTTAAAACTTTCATTTGCGCGATGAAGAATAAGGAAGGTAGAACCTTAACTGGTTAAAACTTTCATTTGCGCGATGAAGAATAAGGAAGGTAGAACCTTAACTGGTTAAAACTTCCATGAGAATTAAGGAAGGTAAAACCTTAACTGATTAAAACTTTCATGAAGATTAAGGAAGGAAAAAGAAGAAGCAAGATGAGGGTAATAACCCCAAAAGGTTACAACCTTCAAAAGATGACGATGGTGCAACCTTTCATGACTATGATAAAGCTTCATGAATATGACAAAAGGTACGTCGTTATGATGAACATATATTGTTTAAGTATGGTACCCTTATAAGGACATCGAAACAATCTAAGTTTCATTAGATTCCATCCCGTAAGCTAAGGTTGATTAAAAATCATCTTACATGCTAGCCTACCGCAAACACAACAGGAATATACTTATATATCAGATAGCGGCATGATATACTTTTAGATAAATACTTCAAGAAATGAAAGGTTAGTTCCGGGATAATAAACGTACAAAACCAATTGTGTCAAATCTTCAGGGGACAACCCATATACAGACAAATTCACAAAACATAAAGAAAAAACTTCAAACCTGTCTGGATTGACATATCTTGAGGCCCTTCTTCTGTTTCTCTATGATCTTCACCCACGTTCTCTGGTGCGATCAGGTGGGGAGGCGTTTCTGTGTCCATCGTGCAAACCAAATCCATTAACTCTTCCTCGTCTATATCATTTCGCTTCATCAGCCGTCCATCTTTCACATAATGCAGATAATGAACATTATCCAGCTTTGCAGTCGGATTGAAAAGACGAACTTGGTTTAGAACATTGGCATACGTCCCCTCAGCCTCCTTCTCAAAATAATATTGATACTTCTTCACTTCATTGTTTAAATGAATCTTTTCTTCTTCCAAGGTATCCACGCTAGCCTCAAGATCCATGACTTGCTTGGACAGATTAGCCTTCTCTGTTTTCAATTCGTTATTGCTCGCCTTCAATTCCTTCATCTCCTGCGCCATCTTGACTTTATCATCCTCAGCTTTTTTCTTAGCTTCTTCATAGTCAGCACGCATTCTGGTTTTCTCACCTTCAAGATCCAGAATGCGTTCTTTCAAGTAAGCCACCGTTCCTGCCAAAGAGAAAACAATATTACGCTTAGAGACAACATTTTCAAGCACAATATAGACACATTTCCAAACACAAGATGCGTTTTTTACCTGGTATTGACATTAAGTGTTGATTGGCTACATTCAGCTTCGGCGCAGCTCCCAGCCAAGAATTCATTGAAGCCTTTTCAATCTGGGGGCCAACCTCCTTGCCTTTCACAAACAGGTCTACATCTACTCCCCAACCGCTAACAAAGTAAGTTGATTCTTGAAAGATTAAATTTGTCTCTGAAGACTTTGTCTTTTGTCCCCTGGGGGACTGCACCATTTCTTTATTTTTAGGCGACGAAATCTTGGCCGTCACCGTTGGCCCATGAGATTTTAAGCGCGCAACACCTTGGCTGGTTTCCACACCATCCGGTGCAGCTTCTGATGATGGCGCCACCATTCCAGAAGAACTGGTACCACCAGCCCTCGCCATTGCCACAACTTCTAACTTTTTCAATTTGGTAGACATCGTGCTATCTGAAGCATAAAGACAAAATTGAGCATTAGAAGTATGAGATATATAAAAACACAAATATAACCAAAACATATACCAGAACAAAATTGAAATGACGAAAAGTTGTTTACCCAAGAAAACTCTAATATCTTCATCAGTATACTCATTCAAAATGGTAGAAGTACTCAGATAACCTGAATCTGATACTTCTTACGCAATGTTACATAAAGTAGTGACTGTATGCTGCTCGTAATCATTCAAATCCTCAAAAGATATGTTCAACTTATGATCTTCTGAAGGATGACATGTCCAATATAGAGGAAAGATGGGAGCATTGTCTTCTTTTCCTAGGAAAAATGGATGGCAACCCTTCGCGGGATAAATCTTGAAATATTCTGGGGTTTATTAATTTTCCTTTGATAGGAATCACAGAACTTATGCTTAGCATTTCCCCTAAAAGAAACTCATCTAGAGCGCGGTCCGAATACACTAAACAAACATAAGAAGGATTCCAGAGACTGAAATAAATGGTAGGCTTTTCATACCATTTCGTATACCCTAATAAAACCCCATGCGTTCGGAGACAATTGTGAGGGTGCCACATGAATATGAGCCATTAATTTACAAACAAATGGGAAAAAAGGAAGACACACTCCTATTGTCAAAAAAAAGTAAGCATACATCATCAGGAAGTGCCTAGAAGAATTATCAGGGCGCGATGAACACACTCGTTCATTTAGGGGAACTACAGATAATTCCCAGTTATCATCCTGTGATTTGTATGGGGTCAGATGGATTGCGGCTTTCAACTCTTCTAATTCCCCTGGTGAACTGTATATGGAGACAGTGTCTAACATGATGTCTAACACCCAATCCAGAGTCTCTGCATCTCGAATGCTACGGTACTCGATCCAGTCGCTTCAGGATCATGTTTTTGTTTCTTCTTCTTCTCAGCCGCGTTACGTTTGGCCATGATCTCCTTAATTTTGGGTGAATAAAATCTGGTTCAAAAGAGGAGGCATTAGTAGAGGAAGTAGAAGAAGAACTAGTAAATGAAGATTTAAAGTTGTCGAAATTGTGTTTCTTATACGGATACCCAGCAGGATAAATGACACTTAATGGAAGTAGACTAGGAATTTTTTCGAGGTATGGCTCACTACACGCAATAGATGAAGAAGAATTGCGCGATGAAGAAGATTCAGAACTTAGGATGTTTACAGGGTCATAACCATTTCTCGAATTAGAATTGGAGTCGCTTGATATACAAATAAGGTTGACTGACCTATCTGGTATTAATACTTTGGGAAAAGGAGACGAACTTTGTTGTGACAAAGTTCTGGATGTCCCACAGTTAGATTTTCGAGATGAAGATCCTACTTCAAACCTACGAAGTGTGGAAGGGAAACTTTGGTCAAGTTTCACTTTCTCCCAGGGTTCAGAACCTTTGCCGGTTGACCACCATTCCCCAGTCCCTACAGACCTACACCTAGGGAAGGATCGTGGTGGAGGATTGGTGGAACCAAACCTTTCGGCCATTCTGATAAAATTCACAAATTTGCGATTATCAGACATACCCTAGCTTGATGAAGGGAGGAAACAACAATGAAACAGAACAGTAGGATAAAAGCAAAGGTAGAAGCATACCTGAATTTTATACTTGAGATAGCACAATGTAGAAAGCAGGACGTGTCAACACCAAGAGAGCTGAATCGGAAAAGGAATATTGGAGAAGACGTCTTTGAGACATAAATTGGTGCTTAAAGTGATTTTCCCTCCAACTAAGTAACTCAGTATAAATATGAAAAGTCACCACAAAGAATCTAAAAGGTTAAAATGTGTTGAGAAAAGCGGATGAAAAGGGGACACGTGGGGAGAAGGTAAATGGATTAAAACTTAAAACATCCCACATCTATTATTAAGACACTCACGTAATTATGGTGGCATTTAATGCTCCTGACAGTTAACATCTAATCAATCATTTTAAACGACGAGGTAATGATGGTCCTTCGACATGTTATATGCAATACTAATTGAACGCACCAAGGACACACCGGGCAAAGAGAATACATATATCTCACCGTTGATATCTCACAACTTTTTTACTACCAAAGTTGTGAGCTAGGGGGCAACTGATCTGGATAAAATACAATAGACCCACCAATGGCTAAAACCCAAAAGATCAAGGCCCAAATCATAAGGCCCGAACAAAGCGCGATATCTCCATCGTGAGTAAAGAGTCAAGGGACGCAATGGCTTCATCGCGCCTAGACCGCCTTTAAACATGTCTTCAGAATTAAGGAATTGATCAATAAAGTACGAATAAGGAGCCACCGCACCATAGAACCAATTCACAAAGGACAGCTCCAGCTTGCCACAACTCTACCAAGATAGCTTGACATAATAGAGATAAGGCCAGAAAGGCACCAGCTGAACCTGCAGCCCATAAATAGCCAATCAGAAACTATACCGCCTTCTAAAGGCGGCATCATATTCACTATATAAACAAAAGATACATACCCAGGTATGATCATCTAATTCAGTAAGAATACAACATAAGTCTAACTTTGATATTGACTTGAACGTCGGAATGTCATTGCAGGTATCCACCCCCAATCGGAGGCATCGCGCCAAAGGAGAATCATTTCAATCCCTCCATCGTCAACCATCAACAGCCCAAGAACCCAAAGAGTGGATAACCTAACCCCAAGTCTTCTCTCATCAACAGTGTATAATGAGGCCCAATACTTATTCGCCATCCCATATAGTATTGGTCTGATCATTTATAAAATAAAATCTAGCACTAAAATTAAAAATCAAAGTCTAATTGATTATGACTAGAAAAAATAACATGTAACTTAGGGGAGAACAATAGATGTTGGAAGGGGGCTTGGAAAAATTTCACAGTAGGCAATTTATAGTTAAATGTGACAAAATAAAGGAAATCACATTAACTAAAAAAAAAAACCAATTAGAGAGCGTTGACCCCAACATCAATATGCAAATTAAGGCATTTTTTTTATCTTTCTCCTCTTATCTATATAATTTAATATTAATATTATATTCTTAGAAACGATTCCTATTTATCATATCTTTTATATGACTTCTTATTCTTTTTAATATTCAAAAATAGAAAAAATGTTGAATATATATATATATATATATATATATATAATTACCTAAAAATGTAGTATAAAAGTATAAGAAAATAATATAAGTAACGTGTTAATAATATTGTTATGATAGAATAAAACGGTAGCTGCTTGCCAAGCAATAGGAGATTGGTTCAGGAATAATAAAAGATAAGACCCCTTTTGTTTAAAAGTTATTAGATTCAAAATTTAGAATGTTAATTTTTTTTGTGATTTTTTTTAAAGGTTATATCCATTCTTTGAAAGCTTTGAATGGGATAGGACACATGATTATTCTTCGTATCTTTATAATGAACCTAAAATTCATTTATTTACGGTTGGTGTCCAAAATTTTTATATAGATTATTTAACGAGTAAAAAAGGAGGTAAAATGAGCAAGTTAGTTCAATTGTTAATGATGTTAAAGATGGACTTTGATGGAATAAAACTAAAGGGAAGTAATTGATAAGAAAAAAAAGCATAAGGGTGTAAGTAATACAAGAATAAACCACAATGATGTTTATGAGTGTATAATAATTTTGAAATATAAAATTCGAATATATATAAATAAAATATCGAAAATCAATTTCAACTTTACTGTATATTATTACTTTTATCGATGGTTTTTTTTCTTACGAAGTTGTTTTAGATAGGTTAATTCCATAACATAGGTCTTTAAATGGAATTTTTTAAATAATTAAATAAATTTTTGAAAATTAACATTAATTTTGTTGTACATTTTAACAAACTTTCCTTATTTAATAATAAAAACATGTTATTTTATACAGGTGACAAATTTTAACATGACAGAAGAATTATTGTTTGATCAATACTCACATAAATCTTTTTTAAGTTGTTCGTATTGTGTTATATATTGTGAACACAACATTAATAAAAACAACATTCAATACTTAAGTTAATTATATTGTGTAGTATCGTATCAACCTATATAATAAAAGTTGGTAAGTTATTTACGTCGTGTCAACATGTAAATAAGCAAATCGTGTCTATGTGGAAAGGTGTGACATGAATTTTTGTTTGTGCCGTACTTATGTTAGGGGACGTTTGGTTGAAGAAATTTTTTTGGAATAGTAGGGAAATGTAATAGATAGAGAAATAATTAGAAAGATAGATAAAGTGAGATAGGTAAAAAATATAAAAAAAAAGTTGTTTGGTGGGGAAAAACTTTACTGGGAAAATTAGGTAACTTTATGAAATCAACAGTGCATTAAAAGCCAGATAACCGGTTTTCCGAAAAATCTCACCTTCAAATTGAGTTTCTAAACAGTGCGTATATCTATGTTTCTCATAAATCCAGACAAATTGGATAGATGGTTTTTAGTGAAAATACGTTGAAACAAACATGGTGTTTCTAAAAGCCATACTTGAGAAACATAGATATCTGCTGAAAAGCTCCCAACCAAACACCACCTTAATGTATTTGTGTTTTTGTCTAACCTTGACAGACACAAATATGACATGACGAGATGAATTGTCATCTCTAGTTATTTGATAACTATTATTTTTTGTCATAATATCATTGAATTATTACTTTGATATTGTTAAAATGATTTAGTGTTTCTTTAATTATACAAAATAAATTTATCTCCTACAAATTCTAAAATGATATCGTTTTGGAGTTTGGAGAAAACATATATAGGACATTTTAGAAAAATTCATGGTGTAATATTTTTTTTTTTTATAAAATATTCTATATTTTTAAATCCCAAAACAATGTTGCTTATCTAATGTGGAAAGCGAAATATTCTTCTCTTATTAAAAACATTTAATTATTTCCTAAATATCTATAATTTTACTAAACTTTTAAATACGTTCTTATATTTAAAATTTGTAACTAAATTCTTATTCCATAAATAATTTAACAATTATAAAATTTATTTGACATACAATATCATTAAATAAGTCCGTATATTTTATTTAAATTTTACAATTTAGTAAAAACTTGTTTAAAATATTTGAAAAACATAAAATTCAGGTTAAATATATTTTTTTGAATATAATATTTTTTAAACTCTAGTAACCTATTAGAAAATTCAATAATTTCTATATGGAAAAGAAAATCACATTGGTCTGTGACTCTGTGAACACTTTCCCTCTTTTTCATCTCTCTCACACTGTTGCAGAGAGTGTACCTTGCACTTGCTTCTTCTTGTTCATCGCAAACGCGTGAAACATCGCTTCAATCTAGCGAGCTCTTTCAGATCAAGTGAAAGGTGTGGTTTTTTCTGTAACCATCTCAATTCCCTTCCCACCTTATTTTTCAATACATTTTTTTTTTCTTTTTGTGATTTTCTGTGTAAAACAATGTCTTCCAAAAAAACCCTTTTGAGAAATTTCAACAAAGATGTGTCTTTTTCTACAAACCAACAACAACTTCAACTTGTGAATAAGATAACACACAACATCATCAATTCAAGTAATTCCAACTATTTCAAACCCACTATGGAACTTAGGTCCATGATCTCCTGCATCACTCCCCATGATACCCACCATGTTCTCTCAGACCCTTCTCTCTCTCCTCATTCATGCTTGGCCTTTTTCCATTTTCTCAGAACCCAACATCCCCACATTGCACACAAACCTGACCTTAAGGCCCATGTGATTCTTCTGTCTAGACTTTTTCAAGGTAGAAAATTTGCCTCCATGAAGAGCATTTTGAATTGTGTTGTTACTGATGTTGAATTTCGTTGCCCTGTTTCGGGTATTGTTTCTTTGGTTGATGAATATGAGCCCCATTTTGTTGAGAAGCTGTTTGATATGTTGTTCAGGGTGTTTTCTGATAACAGGTTGTTTCTAGAGGCTTTTAGGGTCTATGATTATGTGGAAGAAAAGGGTTTGGTGATAGAGGAGAGGTCTTGCTTTGTGCTTTTGCTTGCTTTGAAGAAATGTGGTGAGGTGGACTTGTGTCTTGGGTTCTTTCGCCGGATGGTTGAGTCGGGCAGCATTGAAATCAGGGTTCAGTCTTTGACGCTTGTGATTGATGTGTTGTGTAGGAGGAGAGAGGTTGAGAAAGCCAAGGAGTTAATGGATGAGATGGCTGGTAAAGGAATTGTGAAACCAACTGTGTTTACTTATAATACGTTGTTGAATGCATATGTTGCAAGAAAGGATCAACGGGGCGTTGATGAGATACTGAGATTGATGGAGAAGGAGCAAATTGTTCCTAGTTTGGCTACGAATAGTATTTTGATTCAGTGGTATGCAAGTTCTGGTGATATTGGGGAAGCAGAAATGATATTTGAGGAAATGCGCGAAAGAAAAATAGAAATGGATGTTTATGTCTACACGATGATGATAAGTTGGAACTGTAGGTTAGGAAATATTAAAAGGGCATCTGCTTTATTTGATGAGATGACACAGAGAGGCATTGTTCCTAATGCTCATACTTATGGGGCATTAATTGATGGTGTATGCAAGGCAGGCCAAATGGAGGCTGCAGAAATCTTGTTAAAAGAGATGCAAAGTAAGGGAGTTGACCTAAATAGAGTAATATTTAATACAATGATGGATGGTTACTGTAAAAGAGGAATGATAGATGAAGCTTTGAGACTGCAAGTTATCATGGAAAGGAAAGGACTTGAAGCAGATGTGTTTACATACAGCATTCTTGCTAGTGGGCTCTGTAAATTGCGGAGATATGAGGAAGCCAAGAGGATTTTTAATACAACGGTACAGAAAGGATTGGCTCCAAATGTTGTGACTTTCACTACATTTATTGATATATATTGTAAGGAAGGAAACCTTGCAGAAGCTGAGAGGATCTTTAGGGATATGGAGAAAATGGGAGAGGTGCCTAATATTGTTACATATAATACTCTAATAGATGCACATTGCAAGAAAGAAAAAATGAAGCAAGCTCATAAGTTAAAATCTGAAATGATAGAGAAGGGGTTACTGCCAGATGTATATACATACACATCACTAATAAATGGGGAATGTATTGTTGGCAGGGTAGATGAGGCAGTGAAACTATTCAATGAAATGTTGTTGAAGGGCATAACTGGAAATGTTGCGACGTATACAGCAGTTATTTCAGGTTTATCCAAGATGGGGAGAGCAGATGAAGCTTTTGAGTTGTATGATGAGATGATGAGAATGGGCATAACACCTGATGATAGAGTTTTCACTGCACTTGTTGGTAGCCTTCATAAATCCTTCTCTAAAACAAAATGAAGATGAGGAACAAAAGTAGACATTTCTGATGCCTCGAGCTGGTCGAATAGTGGTTTGTCAATTTCACACAGGAAGGCAGTACATACAATGATGGATAAGGTAGTGAGGTCATGATGATTTTGTTGTTGATGTCCTAGCAAGAATACCTGTGTAAGGGGAAAATCCATCTTCCACATTACCAATTTAGAGCTTGGAAACTGGGACAATGTACAAATATTCCAGTGTTGGGTAATATACAAACCTTCACTTTTTCTTGTTTTTTGTTAAATTATACATTATTGAGTTTGTTGACCGGAGACTTTGCTGGAGTTGTTGTTCATAGTGGTGGCCGGAGTGATTCATTTCCAGAGAGAGAAGAAGCTCTAGATACCAACTTGATCTCTTTAGAATACTTAGAATTTCCTGAGAGAATTTCTCTCGGCCCCTATGAATTTATATTTAAATCTGATTACAAATCAAATCTGTAATAAAAAATAACGCTTAAATTGCAGGGATGAAATAAGGATATTCTCTATAATAACTAACAGTTTGAATATAGACATGTGCTCTTAATCTTTTATATTTTCTTTCGTAAGAGATTCCTTCCTTACCCTTTGTTTTTATGAAGGTACCAGTACCCTTAGCAATTAGTGGTTAATATTTATTCCACATGTCCCATAAATGAAATGTACAAAAATAACTTGCTATGTTGTATATTTCAAATAAGCGAAATACTTTGCTAAATATTGGCCACCAATTGCTAAGAGCTACCGGTACCCTCACAAAATGGAAGGATAGAGGAGAAACATCATCTTTCATATGTTAAAACCTGACAGGGAATCTCCCTATTGTGAATCACTAATTAATTTCTTGAATTAATTACTTAATCTATTCATATATGGTCAGGCATATTTGTTCTAGTAAAATTACTGCTTATATTTTTTTAATATAAGCCTAGGAAATTCATTACTAGTTTGTTATATGCTGTAACAATTGAATTATTCATGCATTACTAGTTTGTGATGCATTGCCAGTGAATTTTGGCTGTGACTTAAATTGATAGTGTTCTTCAATGGATGAACTTCCTAGCAGAGCTAAGCTAATGTCTATCCACAATGGAATATGTTGTAAGTTGATTGAGTGGTTCTTGATAAGCAACATTAATTGATTACATATGCTTTTTAAGATGTGTACAGTTTTGGTAGATTAGAATTGAAATTTGATTTGTTCTCTGGTTTGTGTTACTGGCTACTTACTATTCAATTCATTTTGTTCGGATGAAAATTCTCCAGATATGTACAGATGAATTCTGCTTTATTTCCTAATATATTCTAACTCAAGAAGGCAAGCAAGCAGTATGTAAATGTCTCACAAGATTTGGTATAGTAGAATATGTACAGAACATGGTTGCTGGTGAAATTCCTGCTGATATGGACAAGGAAAACTCATTAGATATGGAACACAATGACCATGGTTGGGACCTAGAAGTGATGTCACCATTGACTGAGAAAAAGAAACCAATTAGTGAATGTTCCTTGTGATTCCCTGGGTTTCTGACTTTAGAGGGTAGTTTATATTGACTATCTCTTATTTCTTTATGTTAGGATATCTGATCCAGTTCTTTTTTTATTTAATTTGGGTTTAATCATACTGAATTTCTTTTATATCTAGGAATTAAAGAATTGTGCATGCTCACTATATTGATTATTTGCTCGGTTGATTACTGGTTATGTTGTGTATATCTGAATTAGAAATCACAGCTCTGCACCTTGCCAAACGTTCTTATCCTAATGATTTCTATGTTCTTAAGAATGTTCCAGATACGTGGTCTTTTGGGTCAAGCTTCTATGTTATTAGTGTAAAATTCTCATGGAGTATGTATGTGTTTAATTACCTAATGTTTCTTATGGTCAAATTGCTTGATGGGTTTTAGTCCTTCCTTCATTGTCAGTTTTTCCCCCAAAGTCAGAGCCTGTTCTATATATTCTCAGTTTGGACAGCATTCATTCATTGATGCATAACTTAGTCCATGCACCTCTAATTTGCGCACCACTTGTTATGTGGTGAAGCTATTGTACAGGGCTTGCAATTGCATCACTGAAAGTTTCATATATATATATATATATATATATATATATATTTTAAGTGAAATTTGATACCAGTTTCTGCATAAACTTGGACTTGTTTCTGCTGGTTTTGCTTGTCCGGCAGCATGCACTATTTGAATTTTAATTCACACTGTATAATTCCAAATTATGCATGGTTTGTCTTGTTGTAAAGCTAACACAAGGCTTTTTAATCTGTGAAATCCCAAGTTCAAATTTGTTTTTGGTCAGTACTAGTAATCTAGTATTCCTCCAAATTCAGATCTATTCTCTACATCATTGGCCTGAGAGTTTCTTGTTCTGGCAGTAATTGCTCTTTGGACCATAAGTTTGAGCTACAAAACTCAAAATCATGCACTGTAAAGTTAATATACAAGTCCTTTAACCATAGAAATATCATATTTTAGTTCCTTTCCTCATAATGCCATTTTTTTTTTTTTTTTTGTTATTTTGGGATACAACCTTTTAATGTTTGTTTTATTGGAAATCAAGGTTTGTTTCTGGGTATGATCTTGGCTTGACAGATTGTAAAGTTTGTTCCTTCATTTAGACTTGGAATTGTAATGCTTTTGAAAGCAGATTTAAATGCTTACCGCATAAATATCTTAAGATTATGACTTCGTCGTTGTCTTTTTATTTTATTTTATTTTATTTTATTTTTTTATTTTTTAATATACTAACCGATGTTCAAAGCCCTAACGGTTACCTAATTCGGTTTTGGGTTTGTGCTTCTCCATCCTTTTCAAGAGTTGTGATTCTCAAGAATTGAATCACTACTTCTGGGGAGATCAAATCAAATCCTAGGTTCTAGTAAGGTTATCAATAGAAAAACAACTCTTGGATTTGTAGTTGTCTTTACTTTTTGTAGTTTAGTTTATTTTATTTTAATGTCTTATTATTAATTTCCACCTTTCCATGTGATTAATTTTATCTCATTTTTTGAGGCCAGTTTGCTAAATAAAAAAGTTTTTGATAATTATTTTCTTGAATAAAATTGATAGCAACTATTAACTTTTTAAAAAAATAAATAAATTTAGTTGCCTTTTATCATAGTTTTTTTTTTTGGTGGATGGCCTTTTATCATAGTTTTCTCTGAGTATGCCTGACAATTTATCTATGCATACTTTCTTTTTAATTATCTTAACTTTAATACTTAAATAGTCCTTTATTAACTTATCTCCTTAATAATGTAAATATTTTATTATTTATATTTTCATTCAAAAATTTTGGTTTTAAATATTTATTTGTTTTCAATAATATTAAAATTAATCAATGAAAAATTACTAAACGGAAAAAGGAGAGGAAACAAGTTGTTTTTGCTCTTCCTTTTTGCATATTTTCGTAGATATTTTAATTCTATTTAAGTAAATAGTATTAGGGTTAGGGCAATGTTAGTCTTATGCAACATAAAAATTTTCTTATCTTCTGTTCATACATTGATACATGTGTCATTTCTTTTTTACTTTTTTTTCTTCTCTTTCCTATTGGGCCCACTTCAAGTTAAGTGTATAGGAGACAAAAAAATTTTTGCTGCCACATAAGAGTATAATTACCCAACCCAATGGGTGCAGCTCAGTTGGTAACTTGGCGCTGAGTTAGTGGGGTTGGATATGTGTTCGATTCCCGCTGAATGCATTCTTGGGGAGGGGGCTGAACCTTTAGCCATCACTGTTCTCCCGCACTCCGTATTAGTCCCATAGCCGGCTCAAAGAGTCGAAGCTCGTGGGGATACCAGAGGGAGCCAACTCGTCTCAAAGATATAATTAGGGTTGGGTAACTCCAAAAAAAAAAAAGAGAGTATAATTACCCATAGTGTTAACAAACAATAATTATTTCAGTGGTTGTAAATAAGAAAAAAAGTGTTTATCATTTTAAATAATACAATTTTGTGTCATTTTTAATGAAATTACGTTGTTTTGGTATTTTTTTTAAATTTTATCTTCTTTATGAAATTAGGAAAAAAAAGAAAGTGGAGGAGAAAGAATGCAAAAATACACCCACACGTAATTTCATTAAAATGATATAAAGTTATGTCATTTAAAATAATAAATATTTTTTTCAATAAAAATAAACTACTTTAACAACATTAAAAATTTAACTAATGTTAAAATAATAATTGAAGTCTTTTATTATGTTTCCATTTTTAACTTTTTATTTTTTTTTTGTTAAGTTTTTAAAATTAAATTGTTGCCTTTGTATGTATATTCTAAATAATAATAACACGTTCAAAAAATAAAGTAATGGACATCGATATTTAAATGAAAAGAAATCAATTTTTATCCGAATTAAAAATTGTAATAAGTATGTGTTTAATTCACAATGTAAATATATGAATAAAATTGTAAATAAGAAGAAGTTTAACATTTTTTTTTAGTCTTACATAAAATTTAAAAAATGAGGTAAGACGGTAATATAAGTATATAACTATGACGTAGCTAAAAAGATCACAATGGAAAATACTTTCATATCTCCTCTAAGCAGCATGAGATAGTGGGCAATTCTATCAATCAATCTGGATTTACATAGGAATTTAGAAGAATTATTACACATGTAACCTGATATCACTTGTTTTTATATGATTTCTATTTATTTATTTTTTACATGTTATATTTATATTTATTATATTTTTATAGTTTTTGGAATTAATTGGAGAAAGATAAGGAAGATGTGGGTGTCAAATGGAAACCCTTCATCAGTGTTCAATATTGTTCTTCCTCGGACACCATCCTCGACCACCTCAAACTTGTCCATGGCGACCCTTTCACCCAAAACCCTTTTCCCATTCTCGCATATCTTGCTCCAACAACAACTTCCCACGTTGGGATTCCAATGCTGAAACCTTTAAACCCAGAAATTTCAATTTCAATAGTACCAGAGGCAAACCTCAAGAACAAGAAGATGAAGATGAAGAAGAAGAAGAAGAGTATGGGAAGAAGAGGAGGTGGTGGTCAGATGAGTCTCCAGGAATCGAGGAAGGAGCTAGTGGAGTTTGGGAAGAAGCCATTGATAGTATGTGGGTTTTCAAGGTAAACCAATTTTACAGTGTGAGCTTACAATTTTGGTGTTTTGGATAATGCCCTTTATTTTTATGTGGAAGATGTAAATAATTTATAAGGAAGTTTGGAATTTTTTTTTTGGGTTTATAGAATGAATTTTACTTAGAATTTGTGGATATAGATAGAAATATAATGAAAGGGGAGTTCATGATTAGTATTTACTATTTTAAGACTAGCTTCATGCACTTATTCATGTTTGTATTATTGCATATACTCTATTGAAGAGATTTTGCGTTTCTTTCTTGTTTCCTTGTCATTCATGATTAAATCAGGACAGGTAGTTGTTGTAGGACTTGACCTTGAGAGCTTTCCTCTGTATTGATAACTGTTATAGTGAGATAGCATGTGTTCAAGATAATAGGTGTAATTTATTGATTTCCTTTTCTTCTTTTTTTGCATGTTGCTAATGGCTTTCATTGACTTATAAAGTAGTATAAATGCATATTTTCTGTTAGTATTCATGAACTGAATGCAACTTTATTGGATATAACTTTCTTTTACCACAAAGAAAAAAGGCTCTATTGTATGGAAGTTGTGCATGCATTTTTGCTTTGGACTTCAAATGTTACTAATATTGTTTAGTAAGCCAGCTGTTGTAATACATGGAATGAAACTGAAACAAGAACACGGTATGCCATATACACTAAAATTTGGAACAGTTGAGGCAGACATATGAATACATATAATTTGATTTTATCATCAGACAGACTGTAAGTAATGCCTTAACTAAATGTCTTATTGAACCGTGGCTTATGTTAAAGCTTTATATAATATATTCCTTTTTTTTTTTAAACAAATGAATAATGAGGGAGGTATTGCATAAGATGAATACTATTGTTCAGATTGTGTCAAAATTCCAAATTTGAAACCAATGGAATAGGAAATATTGCTGAGTGCTATGTGAAGAAACTGTTCCTCACATCATCTATTCATGTATTCCTATTCGAAAAACCTTCATAGCTTGATAAAGTACAAGTAGTGACAAATGTTTTTGATAATGAATATTGTCTCAGCTAAGCTACTGTGCTTTTAGGTAGTTTGAATATTGAAGTTGGCTTGCTAAAGGCAAGAACTTGCCTTGCTGATTTAGTTGGTTATATTTCAATGCATACAGAATTTAGTTTGGCTACCATTCTCAAATTTCACCAGGCAATATAAGTGCTCAGAGATTTGGTAATGTAGTCATATATGCTAAATTCTGGTCAACTTATTTTATTCAAGAAGCAAAGACGACCTGATCCCTTGGTTGTTAGAGAATCCATCCCTATGAGAATGAAACCTTGCACTTAAAAAGTTACTAGTAATGGTTGAGCATTTTGCACAGCTGGGTAAGCCTTTTTAAGCAATGACACATGAAAAACAAGATGAATTTTACTCCCATCAGGTATAGACAAACGATAGGCAGCTGTTCCAATTTTCTCTTCAACCGAAAAAGGCCCATAGTAACGGGGGCTTAAATTCTCATTGACCCTAGAAGCCAGCGTCTTCAACCTATAGGGTTGAATCCGCAAATAGAGCATGTCCCCTTCCTTGAAACTGATATCTCTTCGATGTTGGTCAGCCTGGACCTTCATACGATTCTGAGCCTTCTCCAAGTTGCATTTCAACTCATCCAAAATAAACTTTCTTGCAGCTAATAATGAAGAAAATGTGTCCACCCTTAAGAAACTATTGCCCACACGCAACAACTGTGGAGGATCAATACCGTATAAAGCCTTAAGCGGTGTCATTTCGGTCGACTCCTTGTACGTGATATTGTACCAAAATTCTGCCTAATGCAACCATTTAGGCTAACTCTTGGGTTTCAGGCTGCAAAAACAACGGAGATAAGTCTCTAATCTCGTGTTCACCACTTCTGATTGCCCATTAGATTGTGGATGATAAGTCGTATTGTAGTGTAGTTTAGTACCCGCGGATCTGAATAATTCCGACCAAAATTTGCTCAGAAAATACTCTATCTCTATCCGAAATCACCACCAACGAAAACCCATGCAAACGAACGATCTCCTTAACAAACAACTCAGCCACATCTTTTGCTGAATAAGGGTGTGACAATGCTAGAAAATGTGCATATTTTGTGAGTCGATCAACAACAACAAGTATAGTGTCTACCCCAAACGCCCTTGGTAACCCACCAATGAAATCCATCGAAATTTCGGTCCATACCTGTGTTGGAATGGTTAAGGGCTGCAGCAAACCCGCTGGTGACAGATTTTGGACCTTACTTTGTTGACAAACAGAGTAAGCAGTAAGATATTGCTGAATGGTCTTCCTCATCCCTTCCTAATAGACTACACCCAATGCCTTTTTATAAGTTCTAGAAAATCCCGAATGGCCCCCAAAATGGGAATCATGAAGCTCATGCAGAATTAATGGAATAAATTTAGAGACCTTGGACAAGACCAAACGATCCCTGTAAAACATCCTACCTCCAACCAATTTAAACCCTGTGTGTGCCTCTGAATTCAGCAGCAAATCTTGCGTAATGGTGCGCAAAAGCAGATCCTCCTGAACCTCCTTGTCCACCTGGGACTAACTGTGGTAATTGCACCTGAGAAATCATGGAACATTGCATTCTTCTCGAGAGAGCATCAGCTACTACATTTTCCTTACCGGGCTGATATTGAATTTCGAAGTCATACCCCAACAATTTGGATTTCAATCGCTATTGTTCCTTCCTCAACACTCTTTGCTCCAGCAAAAATCGGAGACTTTTTTGATCTGCTTTTACAATAAAATGTCTCCCTAATAGATACTGCCTCCATATTTGCATAGCGAATACAATTGCCATTAGTTCCTTCTCATAAACTAATTTGCTCAACAAGCGTGTAGAAAAACCTTGACTAATATACGCCAATGGTCGATTTTCCTGCATCAGCACAGCCCCAATACCTTTACCGGAAGCATCCGTTACCACCGTAAATGTTTTAGAGAAATTGGGTAATGCTAGAATAGGAACACTGCTCATAGCATTTTTTAACAGTTGAAATGCTTCCTCTGCTGCCTGGTCCCACTTGAACCCCTCTTTTTTAAGCAAATTAGTCAAAGGCTGAGCTATCTTCCT
This sequence comes from Gastrolobium bilobum, assembly GCF_033153095.1. Lineage (NCBI taxonomy): Eukaryota > Viridiplantae > Streptophyta > Magnoliopsida > Fabales > Fabaceae > Gastrolobium > Gastrolobium bilobum. The sequence continues at coordinate 178,181 of NW_026896969.1, forward strand.
ACAATCTTTCACGAATTTCCGGTAATAACTAGTGAGACCCGGAAATCCGTGCAGCTCCTTCACAGTTTTAGGATTTGGCCACGTTACCATAGCCTGGATTTTTCCCGGATCTGCACTGACCCCTTCAACAGTGATAAAATGACCCAAATATTCAATCACGGCTTGCTCAAAACTTCATTTCTTTTTGTTAGCGAACAACCTGTTCTGCTGTAAGGCTGAGAAGACCAATTTAAGATGCTCAATATGCTCCACGGCCCTCCTACTGTAAACTAAAATATCATAAAAAAAATCTAAGGGAATTTCCTCAAGAAAGGTTTCAGTACCTCATTCATAAGTGCATTAAATGTTGACGGTGCATTCGTGAGTCTAAACGGCATAACTAAGTACTCGTAGTGGCCCTCATGTGTACAAAATGCCGTTTTAGGGATATCCTCCTCCTTCATTTGAATTTGGTGCTATCCAGATTTTAAATCCAATTTACTGAACACGATTGACCCTCTAACCTCATCTAGCAACTCCTCAACCACTGTTATCGGAAATTTATCTTGGACAGTTATTTTATTCAGTGCCCGGTAGTCCACACATACCCTCCAACTCCCATCCTTCTTTTTCACCAATATTACGGGGCAAGAGTATGGGCTAATACTAGGTCTAATAAAACCATCGCTCAACAGTTCTGCCACCAACTGCTCAATATTCATTTTCTGGTAATGTGGGTACCTGTAGGGACGACAGTTAGGCACTTGACTTCCTGATATCAGTGTGATGGCATGGTCTCTAGTCCGTTGAGGAGGCATCCCCTTAACCTCCGTAAATATAGCTGCATATCATCAATTAAATTAGCCAATTCCTTCCACTCTGTAGGAAAAATAACGTACACATCTTTCGGACTCACCTCCTCTTTTACTATATAAAACCCTTGGCCAGACTACAACAGCGCCTAGGACATGGCTTTAAAGGACAAAATCGTTCGGGACAGAGACGGATCACCTTTAATGATTGCTTCTTTGCCTTGTGTCACATACCTGAGAGTCATTGCTCGAAAATTAGCTTGGATTTTGCCTAAATCTTTTAACTAATCCATCCCTGAAACAATATCAGCGCCTCCCAAGTCGAAAATAAACAAATCCTGCACAATTTCATGGTCCTGGATTGCTATCTTCACCTTCCTACATACTCCACTACATGCAACCTTGTGCCCATCCCCCAGCTCAATATCACAGTCAATCAGGACCTCCGATTTCAAGAAATTGTCCGACACCCCACAGTCAATCAAGCACCACCAGCTTCTCGCCTTCCACCACACCGCAAACCTTCATGGATTGACTCGACGTGAGCCCCATCATGCTTTGTAAAGTCAGTTGTAAAGCCAGATCTTCGTCCTCGCGAACCTTCTCCAAGACAGTGTTAGCTTCCTCTTCCACCTTTTCACAATCATTCCCCTGCCCTTCATTCAGAATCAAGAGATGAAATTGTTTCCCTGCACATGTGTTTTGGGTTCCACTTGTCTTCACATCGAAAACACAAGTCTTGACGTCTTCACTCCATCATCTCTGCGTTAAAGAGTCGTTAAAAATTACTCCCCTGACTTTCATCCTTCCGATTCGTTGATGAATTTCCTTGTGTCACCATCCCCGTTCCACCTCGATTTAGGGCGTATGGTTTGGTATTTTCAGTGTGGCTGCTCCTACCTGAGTCCAGGCTGTTAGAATGAACCGGGTAGGTTTTACTCACCCCTCCCTTTTGATAACCCATATTGGCCTTGCCCATTAGCAGTTTTCGGCCCAAAATACCCTACCCTTTCATTAGCCCACGCCAAATTACGTTGGTCCCTTCATCATAGATGCCAACCTCAACCCAGGAGTCATCAAAACTTCTTCTCTGATACTGGTTTTCAGACCTCTAAGCCACGCGCCCTTTAATACCTCTTCGTCAGCATATGTCATGGTCCCTATCACCGCTTCGAATTCCCTCCGGAACTCTGCCACTGTGCCGGTTTGCTTCAACGAGTAAAGCAGACCATAAGGATTATCAAGTATCTCCGGCTGAAACCTACACAGTATCTCTCGTTGAAATTGCACCCAGTTCACAGTGGGATTCTCTAACTCCCACCATGATACCAGTTAAGAGCTTCTCCTTCGAGTACGAACATCACATCTGGTACTTTTTCTTCCTCCCCAATTTCATTCATCTTAAAATAACGCTCCACTTTACTCAACCATGCGTAAGCATTTACCCTTGAAAAATTAGGGATGTCCAATTTATGGACTCTTGCCTCACCGTAATTGGCTCCCCTGCGACTTCCATGAGACCCTTCCGAATCGTTATTCCTTCTTCCTCTATCCTAGTTGTTTCTTTCGTTTCGGAATTCTTTTGATCTAAGCTGGTTAAGTCCTGCCTCTAACTCCCTTAATTGACAGAGGATTTTAGCTTGATTAACCTCACTGGCTTCCATTCGTCGCATCAGTTCTTCCTGACCTTGCTCACTGAGATGTAACTGTAAAGAACCTTGGGATACACCACCCCAAAAGCTAACTCAAAGGGTGGGAGTGCCCAAGGTCGTATAAACTCCACATTAGTTGCACATACAACCAATGTGGGACTATATATCTCAACACGCCCCCTCACACGAGAGCCCATTGGGCTTGAAGAGTGGACAATGCAACAGGCCCAGCCTACCTGTGCTAAGAAACGCCACAAGAGAGAGTGGGAGGCGGCGAGGCTCTGATACCATGTAAAGAATCTTGGGATAATAACCTCTCTTCCATTCCTTCCATACTTCTCGTCCACACCATAACCCAGCTCCCAGACGGAGCTTTGATACCAAATTGATACGAATCAAAGCAAAAAAACAACACAAAATATACTGAATAACACCTATATTAATATTTCTCAGTCACACCAGAAAACATCACAGATGGTTCTCCATAGTAAGTTTTAAAGAAAATAACAAACAGAAAGCAACAATTCAGGGTCTTTTGAGACGCCCTGCAAATCTCCTAAGAATTTTCCCTCACTAACGTTGACCTCCTTGGTGCCTTTTCTTCTCATGCCTCCCCCTAATTATAATCTCATCCTAACTAGCAACGCATAGGACCTTCTTTTCCTCTAACAGAATATCTGACTCAGCAATAACAGATTGAGTGGAATCATACCAGTATTTCCTACCTTTGTCTCTCACATACACCTTATTAACTTGGGTCTTGCGTAATTGGGCCCTATCAGAAGGCGACCTAGATCGCTGGGTGTTCGGCCGAAACCCTTCAGAAAATTTTCCAAAACAGTGGTCAACAGCGGCCGACAGCGAAGGGTCATCGAAGACCGGATAGAACATGGTTGGTACGGATACCGGAGGCTGGGACTAGTGCTAGAGGGACGTCATGGCAAGAGAGACTGAAAACCTTGTAGAGCACGTCTTTCCACAAAACTTTGATGTTGTTGGGTAGTAGGTCCACTAGGTAGGCACAGATTTAAGGTTACCTCCTGTTAAGTTTTTGGGAGAGTTGGTTGCTTAACATGGTATCAGAACCTTTGTGACCAAGTGATCTTGAGTTTGATCCTTGCACCCCATTCTTCCAATAAATATTTAATTGTGGAATTTCATAGCATAGGTAGGTAGGCCTGTGCGTTGTTCACCCTTCAAACCTATTGGCTCTTATGTGAGGGGGTTCATCTGTCTTCACCTAACAGTTTAAGCTTTTGGGATAATTGGTTCATAAGAGTAAATGTCCCTTATTTTAAGTAAGGTGCTATAATGCTATATATTTGTTGTTGCTTTTAGTATCCTTAATAATGCTGGTTGTAAAGTTGTGTATAACTCTTATCTTATTATCTGATGTATTGAAAGCTCTAAAAGTTTCATGAAGTAACTGTTGTCTAGTTTCTTCCCATTTTATTTATGATCAGTTTATATCACTTACGTAATTTGTTCTACTCTATGAAGATATCGGCCATCGATGAGGTATTGTGTAAAAGCATAATACACTGCATAATGTTTATGAAGTAACCAGCTAGAATTTTTGTGGCAATCTGTTGTCAATTATTACGGTTCTGAAAACTTACAGCATCTTAATTGCATCTACATATGCATTAGACATTTTTGTTGGTGTGAGATGTTACAATGTATTTCATTTTTCTCAGTGCAGGTTTTCAAATCCTATGGTTGGATGCTGCCTATCATTCTCATTTCATGGTTGGTATCTAGTGGCCCAAAAGCTTTCCTCATGGCATTAGCACTTCCCCTTGGTCAGTCAGCACTTTCACTAGCATTTGAGAAATTATGGGGACGGTCCGAGAGCAAACCAAAACGCAAGTACAGGATGAGGAGAAAACCCAGCACCACAAATGGCGCAAGAGTTAAGGAGGAACCTGAAGAAAACCAGAAAACTAGAAAGGGGAAGACAGGCTACCAGTCATGGGTAGTTGGGAATAATGGTTCAGCTGATATGGGCAGCCGAAAAGCGCCGAATTTTGGTGGATGGGATGACTTGGAGAGATCTAGACCAGCACCAAGGTCATCTCGTGTGATGGATGGGTCACAAAGTATGCCTATGGAAGCTGGTAGGTTGAGTAGGAGAGAAAGAAAAAGTGACACTCCTTTGCTGTTGCGATTGCTTATTGCTATTTTTCCATTTTTGGGCACATGGACAAAGATGCTGTAATAGTCTCCACCATTTAACTTGAGCTTGGACTAGTTGGATTGTGATTCTCTATATCTTCCTTGGATGAAAAGAGGCCAAGTAGTTATTTTATGAAGGTCTTTGTCCATGTGCCAAACAACATGTGTAGTCTTGATTGAATCAGTTGATGAATTTAGTTCATCAACATCAGCAAATTTACATTCTTTAATAGCAGAAAGGAATTTTGCTCGCCCCCATTTTGGTGGTGGTTTGGTTTGTTGTAATGGGATTTTCACCAAATAATGCTTTTTAGACAACTTTTGTGATCATAACTTTGCAGTGTGAACTGCTATAGGTGTGGCTGCATACTTAGTCTAACAGGAAATATCAACTATGTGTGACCACTTCATCTTAAGCTGGAATCACATGTACAATTGTGCAGAGTTGTGAATGTAGCATTTAGCAAGCAATTTGGAGTCAATGGTAAAAGCTTTTGCACTCTATGTTGCAAAGGGAAATTCAGTCTCATCCAAATAAATAAAAATGGACCAGTTTCCTTACCAGTACATTTGTTCGAAGGAAGATGTGAATAGACTTCACATTTCTTTCGAAAATATTGTTATTGCCTATCCATTTTTGGTATTAACCCTTGCAAGTTTCTAAAGTTTTACGACCATAGATACAGAAATATCTAAATCTAAACTTTTGGGTGAAAATTCAACTTCTTTTACTAGTACTATATACAAATTATCTTTGTGCAAATCTGGTCCACGGTTTTGCGCTAGTGTGCCTGTCCTTCAAATTTTGCATTAATAGATGATAAGGAGTGGGCTTTTGAATTGGAACTAGATGTGTGGAAGTAATCAATGAGACTTGGAAGTAGAAGAGATAAAACATCTGTTTACCGAAAAAAGAAGAAGAGATGAAACATCTCAAACAAAAAAAAGAAAAGAAGAAGCTATCTTACATAAATATTCCAAGTAATCATATCCTATAAATAACTAAGGGAAATATAAGTATTATGATGTAGGTATGAGTTTTTTGTTCTGCAACCGTTTTTTAATTATATACTCCTAGAAGTACATAGTTAAAATATTAAAGTTGTTGATGTGGAGGAGAGAGAAAAAATAACTTTAATATTTTAACTATATATTCTCAAGAATACATACTTAAAAATCATTGCAGGATGTCCTGTAACAACTGACGCACCCAATAACTAAAGGCACCCTTAGTTATACACTTTTGAAACCCCCAACTTTCATGGCCATTGTGCGTATGCACCACATTTTTGCTTCATGACCTTCATATTAATTGATTTGTTACCGTAATGATCGCATCTTCTCCTTTGCTAATAACCTTATTTACAGGTCATAGAGAAATATTGATCTTTTATATCAGACATTAATTGTAAACAAAAAATAACTATATTTGATTGAATTACCAAATGGGTTTGATGTTAAAGTTTGAGCAACATCAACGGTGATATTTTTATATTAATAATCGATAACCAAGTTCAATTAGAAAATGGCTAGAAACCTGCTTCGCTCATGCAGTGGAGTGTTTTCTTAGCAATTTTCTGCTCAGAACATTATTATTACTCTATTATTATTCTTCTCTCACATTTATTAAAAATAAACTATAGCTATTATAAAAATAAAAATAAAAGTAGTGCTTCATTGATTTTCTAAAGGGATAGGTAAAAAAAGAAAAATAATATTTTGTAAAATGACATTAAAAAAATGGAAGGAGTATATTTTCTAGTAGGAAAAAATTCAAAAAGCCCCTATGTGGTTTATTCTTTTATCACTTACACTCCTATATATATATTTGATCCACTTAGAAGTCTTACACTCTAACTTACACTGGTGTAAAATGATCCTGACCCATATATATATATATATATATATATATATATATATATATATATTATCAATTACCATGTGATATTTTTCCATCTAAGTCCACATTTAATACCGTTAGTAATTGAATTAACTTGCTCAATTTATCTCTATTTTGTTTTCACTTATCTAAAGATTTGATTTCTACCATTTTACGCATGGTTTCTTTCTTTCCCTTTTTTCACTACCACTATCACTTCTTGTTTCTGATGGGATTGTATGTAATGGCACCCAAAGTAAGTACGTCATAGGAAAGTAAATTGTTTAATGTAATTGAATGGTATTCTCCGTGACTAATTTTAAATCTTGCCATTGTATTTGTTATTGTTATTATTATTTGGCTGCTTGGTGGGTGTATGCATTCTAATTCTATCATGGATGAATCTCTTGTGGCTTGATTATGTGGATGTGTCGTAGAATGACTTTGCATGGTAATCCATTCCTATCTATATTCAAGTAAGTTGCTTGAGTTCTTTTTACTTTTTAGGTTGGGTTCATGTATGCAGTACTAAAATTATGAAATTAGATTGTATTCAAAAAAAAATTATGAAATTAGATCCACTAGGATTAGCCTAGTGGTGTGGGGTGTGTGTGTTAGGTGCATGTAGTGTAGTGGTGTGTATTCAATTCTCATGTAATGCAAAAAAAAATAATAATTATGAAATTAGTCAATTGACTCAAACTTCCAACAATAGACCGGTAGAAAAAGTTGAGCAGCAAAAGTAGAAAATGAGGGATAAGGAAGGCTATGTTCTGAAAGTGCCTCAATGGAGGGACATGACACACGAAAGAAAAAAAAAATCAGTGAAACTCCAAACATAAAATTGGGTAAGTTAGTTCAGTTACTAACGGTGTTAAAGATGGATTTGGACCGAAAAAAACCACATGGATGTAATTTGTTGGTTCTGGATGAACTTGAGGGGGGTGAATTAAGTTTATTGAAAAATTTGCAATTCAAAAACACACATAATTGAGATAAAATAAAGAGTAAAGGAAGAAGAGATACAATTATTTTAACGTGGAAAAAATTCCAACTAGAGGAAAAAGAAAACCCACATCCCAATTCAGATACCTTTATACAATTGCGAGACAAATCCACTATTGATCAATTCAAAATACAAGAATAGAGCTTATTCTACCCTCATATAAGAATTAACCTGAAACCTTACCCTAGGTTTTCTGAACCCTACCTTTAGGATTCTCACGGAGTCTAATCAAAGACTCTCTGAAGCCAAACAGCTCTCATCTTTATTCACAATAAAGACCATCTTATTTCTAAGTCACGACCTTTTTCAAGGTAAAAAAGAACGATGTCTAATCAAAGACTCTTAGAAGCCAAACAACTCACATCTCTATTCACAATAAATAAAGACTGACTTATTTCTAAGCCACGACATTTTCCATGGTCAAGAAGAAAATGCAATTAAAATTGGTTGCCTTACACACTTCTAAATAATAAGCAAATAGGTACAAATAAAACCTAAGTGAGGGACTCAATGAATCTGCTCATGCCTTTATTCCCAAATTATTTTGAATACACATTAACAAGAAATACTCATAATATGCTCAATGCGCTTTTTCTCTCGAATGCACAAAAATCTTTTTCTCTTGAATGCTCAGAAAAAATCTTTTTCTCTTGAATGCTTAAAAGCCTTTTTCTCTTGAATGCTCACTCACATTTTGAACAAGGGCTCAAGGTATGATATTTATAAACTTTTTCTCAAAATCAATTACTAAGGAAAAATCTAAAGATCATCATGATTTTTAAGAAAACTTTTCAAAATATTTTTTTGAAAATAAAATCAAAATCTTCAAAATAACTTTCCAAAAATATATAAAATCAAATCAAATCTTTTAAAAAGGAAATCAATCTCAAATTAACTTTTTTTTTTCAAATCAAAAATCAAATCTTAAAAATCTATTTGGATTAAAAATAAAACTTTTAAATCTTCTTTTCTTAGTTTCCAAAAATTTAAAGATTCTAACCCAAAGCATAATCAGGATTCACCTCATCTAACCATTACATGAAATCTAATATTTTATCTTGCATATTCGATTTTCACGATTTCATGACAATTGTGTTGCATTTTCTTCATCATAATTCATCACAAATTAAGTCCTGCAACAACTTTTCAAAAACTAAATAAACTGTTAGATAATCTGTCTTCACTTGTTTGTTATCAAACTAGACAAAGTGTGGGACCCAACATAATTGATAATAAAAAAGTATGGGGGTGTAAGTGATAAAAGAGTAAACCACTCAGGGATTTATGAACTTTTCCCCTTCTAGTATTAGAAACATGTTTTGGTTTCCAATCATGAAGAAAGCAGTACTTTTCGGTAGTGAAAGTATAATAAAATCATTAAATTTGTCTGAAAATTATAAACTATAATATTTTTTTAACTATAAATGTAGGAATATTCTTAAGTTCTAGAAAAGGAGTTATTAATTTCATTTGACAAACACTTTTGAGAAGTATGTGCAAACTTGCATTTGTGCAAGAAACAATCTAAGACTAAAATGATTTGAATCTTACCTCAAAGTAAATTGTCTTGGATTTAATTTTCATCTATTGCTCATAAAATTTCTTTATACTATTAATTAATTATGTATTTTCAATTTATTTGATTATCACAATAACTATTTAAAAAATCTATTTATTTTAGGTTTGTGCCAATATATCATTGGACAGTATCATAGAAACTTTACATATTTTTTGGTAACAAGGAAGGGCTAAGCCCAAAACAAAGAAACAGAAAGTAGAAAAGCAAAAAGAAACAAAACCAAGATGAAATCATTTTAAAGTGAAGTCTCTAGGTCTGGAGACCCTTACTGCATCAGCCTGCAGGAGAAAATCAAGAGTTGCTGGTGGTCTGACGAAGTGCCAAACGCCATCCAACTCCGAGTGATCCAAGAGGTAATTAGCCAACCAGTCCACGCAACAGTTCGCTTCCCAGAAGGCATGCACCAGATGAATATGCCAGTCACGCTCCAACCATTCTCGTATCTGAGTCAGCAAATGCGACTCACGGGCATCATCATTGGGCTTGGTGAGCAAGGAAATAGTTGTTACCTCATCACATTCAACAATCAGACTTCTCTACCCCTTGTTTTAGGCAAATTTTAAACCTCTCAACCCCCCGCCCCCCAAAAAAAGTTCTGCATGTAGCATTGAACACCAACCTAGTCCGTAGGAGAAACCACCTAATCAACTTCCTTACGAGACCCGCAGCAGGCCACCACAAGCTGCACTACCTGGATTTCCCCTCACAGCACCATCTGTATTAAGTTTCACCACATCGACTGCCGATGGCTACCAACAGATTGCCTTGCTCAAGACTCTCCCCCCATAATCCTTTCATTAACCAATTGTAAAGTATCATGGATCTCCATAACCTTGCCTCCTACCATCCGCGCAGAATTAAAATTATGTACTAGCCTACTGCTATGAACTCTCTCATTCCTCCAACCTCAAATCTTCCAGCATGTGATCATAAAGGTAGAATATCAGGGAATGTCCCTACCAACTAATCTATGGCCACGTATATTCATAACCAGCCAATCTTCTAGAGAACTTGCAAACCGAGTGAGCAGTCACGCAAAGCATGCAGTAGCGTTTCATTCTCCACCTCACAAATTGGACAAACTGGACTACCATCATCCCACTCCGTCGTCTTTTCCTTCGTCAGAATACGATCTCGCACCACCTTCCATATGAATATTTTGATTCTTTACGGCCCCTTCCAATTCTAAAGTAAATTCCAAATTTTCCCTTACATCCTCATAGACGCAATCTCCCTGTCAATTGAAAAAGATTGATACAGAGCTTTAACAGAAACCTAAGAACCACCTTCTAATAGCCAGAATTTTCTATCCAATCCATCACCCGCTCTTGGAGGAAGTATGCTCTGGATGCGCTGGACAACCTCTTCAAGAAGAACATCTCTCAACAAGCTCATCTGTCAATTGCCATTTCCATCAACAAACCTATCTAGTCTATCGTTAAGCATATCTATAGGAATAAAACATATGATAAGCTGAATAAGAGGCAATAATCTTCCTACCCAAACGGTCCAACGAAAAAGAAATAGATCTCCCATCTCTAAATTTAATCTCTTTTGTTCATTGTATAAGTCACTTAAATTTTTTTGTTAGAATATTATCTTGCATTAGTAAAGTCAGAGTTAAATTTAGTTTTAAGTTTAATTCTTCAAAAAGATAACTTTTGGACCTGGACCTCAATGATTTGGGCCCTTGGAATACTAAGTCCTTAATATTGGTCCAAAACATAGTGAGTATTGCTGTTAGAGAATATAATTATCAAGTTATATGAGATAAAATCATCTCATGTACATACAAAATGAATGAAATCCACTAAAGAGAAAGAAAATAAATAAATATCACTCACTTTTTTATGTTTACATGAGACATTTTTTATTCATACAACATCATAAACTATATCCCCTTAATTTTATGGTACTTTCACTTGATGAAATTCAATCCATGTCTGATTAATGACTTTCATTAGAGTTGATTAATACAATAAAAATTAGTTTTTAGAATCCTTCCATAGTTATAATAAATATTTTTAGACAATTTGAAAGTGAACGATATAATTTACACCGCAAAACGCACATTCATACGTCTTCTTAGACATTTAATGTTTCTCGAGAAATTTTTTCTAAAGTTGAACTTTCAAAGCTCGTTTACCTTTAGAAAACTTTCAGACAAACAGAAAAGTTTCTTGTTGGTTTGTGACAAAGAGTTCCTTGTGATTGGATTCCGTTTCCACTTCCATAAAAGGAGCTTTTTGGATAGTGATTGCCACGTGGCCGCCAACATTGACTCTCACTCTCATTTGAAGAAGCACCATGGAATCTAACATTATTTTGTTATCTCCTCTTTTTCTCAGCCCCTCAACTTTTACATTATCTCACAAAATAGTTTAAATAATTTTTATTTTTTTGTTAATATTACAAAGTTGTGTTTTGTTAAAAAAGACAAAGTGTATGGGTTTTTCATGAAGTTATCATAATAGTCATGTTTTCTTTTAAATGTTTATGTATTGTTGATTTTAAATATTTAATAACCATTCATTATATTATAATTAAAAATGTAAATGGACTAGATTTTGACCTATCTAAAATATTTAAAGCTTACACTAACCTATTAACTTATTAACGATTTGGTAAAAAATTTAAAAAACCTAACGTAACCTATAAGGCCTTCTAGGCCTACAAAATTATAAACCAAACTAAAATTGAAAAAATACAATTTTCCATTCGTTAAATAATATTTTTAGCAAGAATCTAAATTATAAAAATTCTCAAACAGTTTTGTTAAGATTACAAAGATTCTTAAATAATGTTCATAATAACACATAACATAATTATTTTTAGGAGCTTTTTCTTTACTTTTGGTAGCCTTCATAAATATATTATTTTATTAAAAAAATTAAAGCTGCATGCTTTTAGACAAGACTTTTTAGAGTGAACTTATAACCTAATTTTTAGATGGCAATTTTTAAAAGTTTAAACCTATTCTATTTTCTAAATAGATCAGGTTAGGTCAAACCTAAAATAAACTAGACTGCATATACTCCTGATAAGTCATCTGACTCATTTACTCCACTACTTATAATACTTTATATGTATTTTACTATACATTGAAATATAGATAATAAAAAAGTTAACAATTTCACTTGTTTAAAAAATAATAATCTGTTTTATATTGGTCTCATTGGGACTTAGAATATGTTAAAATCTTTTTGGAAAACTTGTAAGCATATTATTTTATGAAAAAAATATTTCTATTTTTATTTCAAAAAGTATTTTTTGTTACACTCACATAAAAGTAAGTGCTCATTGATATTTTATCTCTCTTTTCTTTACAAGAGGACTCACTCACTTTTACGTTAAAATGACAGAAAAAAATTTCTGAAGCAAAAACAGAAATATAAAACCTTTATTTTTGTAGGAAATCTTAGATTTATGCAGAAGCGGTTTAGGACCTAGTACATTGGTATGCTTACCGAATCATCCTTGTTTCACAATTACCTCTCGGTGCGCAGGTCTCGTGTAGAATCTTCCCTTGTAGGATTCCTCTTCACGAACAGCTCACCTCAGCGCCGCAACACGAACAACCTCCTTGAAGCTGGACTGTGGCAGATCTTCCAAACTATCTCTCGAGGAGGAAGGGGAAGTGTGTGGGCACTGATTAGATTCTGAGCTTGCCTCTTTCTCACAAAAAGGACCTAGGAGGCTGATGACTTAAGAAGTACTATTTATATGGGTTCCAAGAAACCCTAGCTCATTGGGCTCTAAGTTCCTTGGGCTCTTCTCATACTAATAACCCATTTGGGCTTTAGTAAAAGAGCAAACCCAACAATCCCCCACTTGCTCTTTTGGATACAAACTTGAGTCGTAAAACCCAAGATCATGTAACCCATAAGTCATCATCTATCCGAAAAATACCCCATCCCTTGTCTCAAGCTAGCTTGGGGATCTACCATCTGTTATTAATCAAGGCTCCTGATAATCAAGGAATGATTATCTAATTCGGTGCTACTCCACTAAAAGCCCGAACTTGAACTCCAAGATTAACAACACTTATAACATGAATATGCATCGCCCCTTTGTAGAATGTCTATAATTGATTGACAAGTTTTCTGTAACTCAATCAATTATTTATTCCCTTGACTATGATAGTCTCTCTGTGGATTACATGCACTGGCCAGTGTCTTTAATATCCAAGTACCGAAACATATCAAGGGGACATATCCTACAAATTCCATGTTGTTTATCTCATAAATACCAATAATCAAATAATCTCACTCCCAAAATACCGAGTTATTGGCCGTCAATAGATCGAACCTCACCCGTTGGTAAATCAAAGAATGAAAACTATTTGATTACCTATTTATAATAAACTCAGGATTAAGAGCAATCACATAACTATAGTTAACTGGAGATTTGATACCTTATGACAGAAAAACAACCTTAATCAAATCTCTCCTTGATCCTTTAAATGTGAATGTTAATTCACACCAATATTTTACAATGATTCGGACAAAATCATTTCATAAAATATTGCAGCCTGAATAAAGTGCCCAACTTTATTTAACGGTTGTGACTCCATTCATCAATTGTGAGATCCTATGATCATGTCCTCCATGAACATATCCATATGATCATATACTCCACAATTTGATCCGGATCTTTATGTTTGTAAATAGTGCGCAAAATAAATAAATAAAACCTTATTTATGAAATTCAGAAAATGATTTTATTGTTTCATCGTCTTATTCCAAGAGCACAATAAAACCAATAACTCACACTTGCTTAATGTAAGTCTGGGATCCTCCTAAGACCCAAAGAAGTAACATGCCTCTCGAACACAAGTTCAGGCAAACTCTTAGTAACTGGGTCTGCAAGATCCACCTCTAATGCTATCTGAGTTTAGTGAAAAACTCATAGCTCGAGGTTGATTTTCTTGAGTCAATATCCACTTGAAATAACTGAATTTTTGAAAACTCATCTTTTCAAGACTCCCACTAGAATATACCAGCATATGATCTCTCGTTCTCCAAAGATACTTGAGTACATGCTTAACAATAATCTAGTATTTCTCTAGGTTCAAAATGGTACTATCTCACTACTCCCACTACGTGACAGATATCTGGTTTAACGCCCAACATGATATGCGTGAGTCTACCTTTGCCAAAGCATAAGACATCTTGCTCATGCATTCTTCCTTCTTAGAAGTCTTTGGTCACTCCTTAGGAAGATGAATTCCACATCTGAGAATTATAATTCTTCTCTTAGAATTCTCATGTTGAATTTTGGGTTTTGTCAATGTAAGTAGCTTGAGGTGATGCCAACAACTTATTCTTCCGGTCTCATAAGAGTTTTATACCATGAATATAATTGGCTTCCCCAGTACTTCCATACCAAAACACTAACTTAGCCAACTCTTTATGCTTGATATTACCTCCACATTGTTTCTAATAAGGAGCATATCATCTACATAAAGTACCAGAAAAGCTACTGTCTTCCGTTGTATCCTTTACATACAAATACACATCATTCATCAAGGTTCTCTTAGAATCAAAATTTTGATAACCTGATCAAAACTGATGTTTCAAGACCTGGATGCTTGCTTAAGTCTATGAAATAGACTTTCACAACTTGCATACCGTGTGTTCCTACTCATTTGCTATAAACCTTTTTGGTTGTTGTATGTAGATATCCTGACATCCAACTCCCAAAATGAAATCTCATAATTGAGACTTATAGCAACTAAGAGAATCTGGATAGACTCAAGCATGGCGTCTGGCAAAAAATGCCTCCAAGCTAGCTTTGAAGGTTTTCACCTTTATGTCCACATGCACCTTGTGGGTTTTACCCCTCTTGGTGTTTTTACTAGGACCGAACGGAGTTGAAATACAAGTATTTCATCTCATTGTTCATAGCCTGAGCAACACTTGATCAACAACATCTTCTAGTGCATTATCGTAACTAGTAGGATCAATGTCACTCAACAAGAAACAACTTGAGAGTTAACAAGGTTCTCTCCCACTACGAATGTACTGCACTAGACCTAGTGTATTTATAGGTAAAACAAAGAGTGGGTCAAATGATGGATCTTCAATTTCTTGAGGATCCGCTTATCCTTGATATTGTTCCTTTACATGTGATACTAATATTTCTACTAGTTTCACTTATATATTATCATGTTGAATTTCCAATCATGGTTCTCTTGTTTGTTCACTTAGAGATATATCTATCCCCTCTTGAACAATCAAGGGAACAGTGGATGAAGCTTCTAGAGATTCTGGAAATTCTTGATCTGAGATAAATCTCATCAAGAATAACCTAACTTAAGAGCTTATAATTTCTTATCTAGTCCTCCTTTAAGAAAATCATATGAGTGCTCACTTAGATTATCTTGTCCTTAAGACTAAATAAGAAATCATCCCTAGTTCTCTTAGGGTAGCCAAAAGATATGCACTCTTCCATACAAGATTCCATCTCATTTGACTGTTGTTGTAGGACGTGTGTCGTAGCACCCTAAATCCGAATATGGTTTGATCTGGGTTTGCACCCTTTCCATAATTCTTTAGGTGTCTTTACAACAAACTTTGACGGAATCAAGTTAAGAAGGTACATTTCCTTCTCTTAGGCATCTCCCTTGAACAACATTGACAAAGATGAATAACTGAACATGATCTTCACCAAGTCTAGAAATGTTTGATTTTTGCATACTGCAACTTCATTCAACTACTGCGTTGTTAGAGTTGACAGTTACAAAAACTATCCCCTCTTAAATCAGGTAAGACCTGAACTTACCAGACAGGTAGCCAACACTTTAGTCAGACCAAAGTGTTTTTGATTTGAACACCTACATGCTTTTCTGCCTCAAACTTAAACCTCTTGGAAATTTCCAGAAGCTTTAGACTTATAGCGCACTTGGTTCATCTGTCCCAATCCAGAGTAAACATTCATATAATGAAGTACTCATCACCTCTTATGGTCTGAACGCTAAGTGGTCCACATACTTTAGTATGTACCAGTTCTAGTTGAATAGTTACGCAAACCTTTTTGGCCCTTGTAGGATTGCTTGGCCACTTTACCTTCCAAATAGGACTAACATGTAGCTGTTAGTTAAAAGATTATTGAACTTTCAGTCCCTCTTTTAACTAAAATATGTTTCCTACTTGAGATAATATGACTCAATCACAAAGGCCAAAGTTATGTTTCATTTGAAACTTTTATTTCTTTGGTGAACGTTCTTGTTCATCATCCTTTCCATTCAACATAACAAATTTAAAAAGGGTATAGGATATAGGTAATAAAGACTATTTAAACAATGTTCCAGAACAAAACAAGACGAAGATGAACTTCGAAATGTAACTGAGGAATCAATTGCATTGTCAAACCATGTTTTAACCAAAACAACTAACAAAAATTGAATTTCTCTTGAAATCCGGAACAAATAAACAGTCACTCAAAACCATAGTCGTATAAATAACTTGTCCTACTGCAAATGCAGACACAAGTTTCCATTTTCAAGCTTAAAATATCTATGTCCATTGCTGACAGGTATGCCATGTTTGAACTACTACAAAGAGTAACAAACATAATCAGTGATTCCTGAATCAATTATTCATTCACTAATCAGGCCTTGATATGCCCATGTCAGGTTCTTTTCATCACCTCTGGGCAATTTTTCTTTCAGTATCCCTTCAGTCTGCACTTGAAGAACTTGCCTTGCGGCTTCTTCATAGCAACTGGTTTGACAACTGATAGCCAAGTCATTTTGTTCTTGTTACGACCCTTGGGTTTCCCTTTGGATTTAACAAGACTCTTAGCAAAACCTGCACCGACTGCATTCTGTCTAGCAGAGCTGCTAGACGCAGCAAACATGTCATTAAGAGTCTGAAGCATTTCTACTCCACTCTTCATCATGTACACTTGCTTCTGCAAGTATTTGGAAAGACTGACAATAATATAGCAGCGAACTACCATATCTGCCCTTTCCCAAACTGAGAAATGCATCTTAGTTTCCTTATACGCATTCTCTGCAGTTGCTATGGCCCTCGCATTGTCAGGACAAATTTTAGCTTCCATGTTTTAGAACAATATCAAAAAATTTGCTTTTCACTTATTCATAGTCGGTACCATCTAGAGGTTTTCGACTCAAAATCATTTCTAAGATATTTTCTGAAAAACATATAAAGCACACAATTACAAACAAATAATGCAATAAACAAACGAAGTGCAAGTAGATTCTCATAACTACTCTTGTTTATTGTTAACAACCCTTCAGTTTATCTTTACAAGGCTTACGATGGGCAAGTCACTTGTAAAAACCAAAATTGTTATTTGGGCCTTCAGTGCCATTGCCAGAGCCTCGATGGGAGGGTTAACAATTTTATCAAAGTTGAATGTAATTAACCATTGTTTAATTTCAAAATTATTCTTAGTGTCTAAGCATTGCCGACGATGGGCCGTACAATACTTTACTAAAATTTTGAAATTATTAAGATTTAATCTAGTGAAATCTGATTATCCTTATCCGATGGGGCTTCAGCGATAACCATTTCACTAATAAACCCACAAATGGAGCCCGCAGGTTTTAAAATTAATTAATTTTTAAAACCTTCACCCATTCAACATTTTTGTTTGAGGATTTTCATAAGCCCTGTCGAATTCATTGTCTAATTTCAAAATTATCTTTAATAACTTAGTATTATCGACGATGGGCCGTACAATACTTTATTAAAATTTTGAAATTATTAAGGCCCAATAAAATCCAATCATGCTTATCCGTTGGGGCCTCACATGATTATTTTATTGATAGGCTCACAATGCGCCTGGAGGTTAAATTAATTTCTTAATTTAAATCTCCTCCCATAGATATTTAAGTCCAATCTAATAAAATCCAATCATGCTTATTCGATGGGACTTCACATGATTATTTTATTAATTGTCCTATAATGCACTTGAAGGTTAAATTAATCTCTTAATTTAAATCTCCTTCCATTCAACATAAGCAACATTTTCTAATTTTCAAGAATTATTTAATTGAGAGTATCCTTTGTTCGATTTCAAAAACTATATAAGTAAGCGCCGATAAACGTGCACTAAGCTTAACATAATTTTAAAAGCATTAAGGTCCTGAAATCCGGTCACTTTACGTCAGCGTGTGCTCCAAACAATCATGATACATGAAGGTTGTATGCAGCGTGTGTTATTCCGTGACCATTTCAGAAAACCCACAAATTACTCGCAAAATAAAAGAATTCTCTTAGGAAATTTTCTCTAATTATTTTTCTAGATTTAAATCATCCAAATAGCTGACTTAATTATTAATCTAGATTGCAACAATCATAATAATTATCATTTATGAGGATAATTTGAAATCAAAATAATTTCCATAACGATTATTTGTCTTGATGTTAATTATCCAAAATTAATTAATTCAATTATTAATCTAGATTTTTAATAAAAATCATAATAATTATTAATTAATTTCTTAGGATGATTTAAAATCAAAATAATCCCATAATAACTATCATACTAGTCGCTGAACACATAATAGCTATTATGCTCATGCAATCATACAAGTTATGCAACAATATGGCACCACCTATTCTATATGGCATGTTATCGCAATAAAGCATGTTATCAATCATATAATTTATACCAATCAATAAAAGGATTAAATAATAAATCATAATTACTTTAATCCATGACCTTCCTATTTTAAAGAAAATTAAATTAAATTAAATTCAATAATACAACTTTGGAATTCGACTTTCGCCTAGCCCATAGTATCTGTCTCAAGCCCCTTTAGGGTTTCATGGGCCCAAAAGCCCAAAGACCCAATCCTTTGGCGAGAAACCCTAGGACGCGAAGGAGGAACCCTAGCCGTCAGGTCTGCCGCGCCGTCACCCGAAGTCAAAACAGGCTGAAACTCCAGGGGAAGGACCACCACGTAGAGACGAGTGCACCGCCGCCGGAACCACCCAAAAGGTGGCCTGACGCTCCCTCACTCTCCAATTCTTTGCCGGAGAGTGGCGACCACTCTCAGCCGCTTGTGGAGGCGCGTGAAGGGTTAGATGGCGGAGATCCACCCACCGTTGCGTTCGTATTTCCGTCCTCTTTCCAACCATATATAGATCGCCCCATTCCGAGATCGAGAAGTCCTCAAAAAGTCTCCGACAGTACTGACTGCGCATCTTACTCGCGGTTTCTCGATCTTGAACTTTTACAAAATATTGGAAAAATACACAGAAATTCCGAAATTAAATAAAAACAGCAAGGAGGAAACCTAATCATATGGGATTAGCCTCCTTGTTACAAATCGAGAAATACACGAGAGACCCTAACCATGGATTAAAGCATTTTTACATATTAGAATTTAAACTTTTATGAAAATGAATTATAAAATACACATGCTAGATTCATACCATAATCCTAGAACCCTAGGTGCCACATTTCAAGAAGCAAAACTAATTACATGAATAGTGAAACTAGATTCACATACCAATGTACAGCCAAGGCTCTGATACCAATTGTAGGAAATCTTAGATTTATGCGGAAGCGGTTTAGGACCTAGTACATTGGTATGCTTACCGAATCATCCTTGTTTCACAATTACCTCTCGGTGCGTAGGTCTCGTGCAGAATCTTCCCTTGTAGGATTCCTCTTCACGAACAGCTCACCTCAGCGCCACAGCACGAACAACCTCCTTGAAGCTGGACTGTGGCAGATCTTCCAAACTATCTCTCGAGGAGGAAGGGGAAGTGTGTGGGCACTGATTAGATTCTGAGCTTGCCTCTTTCTCACAAAAAGGACCTAGGAGGCTGATGACTTAAGAAGTACTATTTATATGGGTTCCAAGAAACCCTAGCTCATTGGGCTCTAAGTTCCTTGGGCTCTTCTCATACTAATAACCCATTTGGGCTTTAGTAAAAGAGCAAACCCAACAATTTTATGGGTTTATTTTTTCTGCAATTACTGCAGATAAGTTATCTGCATTAAACTCAATACGACGTCATTTTGGAGAAGAAATCATGGTATTTTGTACTTTTAATTTATTTCAGGGTTATTATAGTCTTTAAAATTATAATTTTCTAATCTTTCAATCCCAATTCTAAAATGACGTCGTTTTGAAAGTAAATACATATAACTTATTTGCATTAACTGCAGAAATATTTTGTTGTTGTTTTATTTATGTTAATGTAATTTAAAATTATCATATTTGCAAAATAAATGAAAATATTCATAGAAAAAAGAAAATAGAAAATTCAGCGGAAAATAAAAAAAGGACAAAACATTGAAATTCATAAATAAAGTCTCAAATAATAAATATCATAACTATCCTCTAGTGTAGTCTGTACGGCGGCGGCTCTTCAAGTCGTTGCCGCAGGTAAAAGCAAGTTTCGTTGGCAGACCAATTCCACCCCATTCTTTGTTTCAATTTCAAATGCTCAACAACTTTATGCGAAGTTGTAATCGCACTGCAACACAGAAAATAGTAGATAAGATCCATTAAAGATAAAAAAAGAGTATTTACAAAAAAAAAAAAAAAAGAGAGTAAATTTTACTTACTTTTTATATGTTAACATGAGTTAATTATGTCTCATATTATAGAAACACATTTTTTATTTTATTATGCAATTGTATATTTTTTACCATAAGTTTTTAATAATTTATTAAAGAACTTTGC
The DNA here is from genome assembly GCF_033153095.1 of Gastrolobium bilobum. Taxonomy (NCBI): domain Eukaryota; kingdom Viridiplantae; phylum Streptophyta; class Magnoliopsida; order Fabales; family Fabaceae; genus Gastrolobium; species Gastrolobium bilobum. Next base: position 198,934 of record NW_026896969.1, read on the forward strand.
TAAAGTATACTTTTAGAATATAGGTTAAAAAAATAAAAGTCATTGAACGAAAAATATAAATATTTAATTATTATTTTAAGATTTAATAAGTATTTAATACACTTTTTAGTGACTAATATAATAATATCTGTAATAAATATATATATATATATTTTTTGATAACATTAATAAATATTATTTTTATTCCTTAACATGTGTTTCGGGGACACACCTTAATGCAAAACTCTTTATTAAATACAATTAATAAATAATAAGTATTTGACAATCCAATAGATACTAATTCGTATCTATATATTAAATTAAAATTTATATTCTCAAGAGTCGTCGTTGCTTTTAATCTACTCTTACTTATCATTTTTAATTTATCTTTTTTAAAATTTCAAATTTACTTTTTCAAAAAAAATACTTATGCAATATCTTTATTGTAATTTTAAATTTTTTTGTCTTTACTTTTTAGATTCTGCTCAAATTAATTATATGTATCTCTTTTGATTACTTATTTAATTAATTAAACTTGTCATGATTTATTAAACATCTCATAATGATGAGATTCGCCGTTCACATAATTGTGGGGTTAACCATTGTTAACTTTTTTAATTAAAATAATAATATAGGAAATGGATCCTCTCATGTGCCAAAAAAACATGATATGATCATGTGGGAAGATCACAACCATACAAAGGTAAATCAACGGTTATGATTTCGTAACTACCTATTTTATCATTTTTTTTTCTCCTCATTTTTTATCATTGATCCATCTTTGTATGGTTATGATCCCCACTTAACATGATTGAGTTACGAAGAGGAGGAGTGGAGCTTCAAGTTGGGTAAAAGACTTTGTTGATAATATTCATTAGGAACATAGCTGTTAGATATAATACATTGTATAGAATAGTTACTGTGATGGTATTAGAAATGGAACAAAATGTTAGTAGTCGGTTATACATGTTACTGAGTTAGCCATTGTAATTGTAATTGTGACGTGGCATTGGTTGTTACACTCATAGCTTGCTGTCATTAGAATAAAAGGTGACATCTGTTGTAATTGGAACCATTTATTGAGAAATATACTTGTTCTTTATTTCCTTTCCTTTGGTTTTCCTTCCCCAATTTCATTGTTCTGTTGCTGAATCTCCATTAGGGTTCGCGTCCCTTAACAGAAACATGAGACGATCAAGATCCAATAATATATATGTAAGGATGAGTACAATCTTAAGTAATACTTCAGTAGCATGTTACATCTTTAAGTTGTCTAGATCTGTCACAAAGTATATTTTGATTAAGGAAAAAATATTTGTATTTTTAAAAGGTTTGTTTTTTCTAAAGTTACTTTAGATAACTTTATCTAATGTTCATTGAAACGACGTTGTTTTGAGAAGGAAATCATGGTGTTTTTATAATTTTAATTTATTTCAGGGTTATAATAGTCTTTATCATTCTAATTTTTTATAATTTTTCAACCTCAAAACGATGTCGTTTCGATGAACATTAGACAAAGTTATCTAAAGTAACATAAAAAAACTTTTTCCCCATTTTTAAATAACACAAGTTATGTTAATTCACTCTTATAAAAAAGTGAGACCAATATCTTTATTTTTTTTGTCTATTCTCTTTTCTTATTATTTATTTCTTTCTCACTTAAAATGAAACATATTTTTTTCTTTTAATTAAGGAAAAAATGTTTGTCATTTTAAATGATACAACTTATGTCATTTCACTCTCACAAAGAGGTGAGATCCACACCTTTATATTTTTTGTCCACTCTCTTTCCTCCTTTATCTATCTCTTTCTCTCACTTAAAATAACACAACTTTATATTCTTCAAAATGATACACACTTTTCACTTTATTTAATTCATATATTACAATTTATAAGAATGTTTCCGAGTAAACAGCACCTAGATTATTTGGCTTGTTAACTATCAATTTTCTAGAATGTTATGTTGTGCGTACTCTATTGTTTTTTTCCTGCTAGCTGCGCGGCATATTAATTTGGAAGATTCCTAATAGTTTTTTTTTTAAATAAAAGATTCCTAATAGTTAAAATGTTGTTTGATTAAAAAAAAAAAAATGTTGTTTGATGGAAAAAATAGTTCATTCGTCGAGGGAATGTAGCACAATTATTTGGGTGGTATAGGTTGCCAGTAATATAGTAAAGCGGAGAGGTATAGATTAAAATTCAATGGGAGAAATTTACCGTGAGACTCAAGCGAAGGCTAAGAACCAAGGGGATGTGATAGGTAGGTGGCACTGTGTGGCTGTATTTAGACATAAAAATAACAGAAATATTTCTTTTTGGTTCCTAACAAAAATACGATATTCACTCTAGTCTTTTATAAAAAAAAAATTTAGTGTCGAGGTCTCTAAAAAATTTAAAGTGAATCTATTTAGTTGAAATTGTGGTCCCTCACAAATTCAAAAAGATTCACATTAGTCTCTCAAAAAAACTAAAATGAATTCACTTTGAATTTTATAGATCAGGCGATTAATTTTTTTTTTGTAAAAAACTAAAATGAGGATCGTATTTTTGTTAAGAATCCAAAAAAGACTATATTCTAAAAATAATAAGGTGAATAATAATGTAAAATGTGTCTCTTCAATGGTAGGTGAAGATAATTCTCCAATCATGAGAGACGAATTACCTAATGCATGAGGCGTAATGGGGATCATGGTCCTATACGATGAGGTCATTTATCTCACAATAGGAATATCAGAATATGACGCTAATATGGACCTTAGTGGCTGACTCAAAATAAACATGCCCTATAAATTCAAGAATACCTACAATTCTACAAGCAGTTTTTATAAATTTAGTTGTTTCCATGTTGCAAAAGTAATATAGGTGTTGCTCAACACCACTGTTGCAAAAATTTAGTCTACATAGCAAAGAAATGATGAGACAAGAGTTGCATCTCATTGTTGGCCATTCCACACCATTACCTAGCAAGGCGCAAGTTGATAAGTCTCTTAATGGAGACTTAGAACATATGGTTTATATTGCAAATGAAGGGAAATGAATAGATTTTGTGAATAAAATACCCCAACTTTGTGTTAATTGTCTTTTGTTGATTAAAAATGCTAATGGGCTGTACATTTTATATTTTTAGGCCCAATTGCTATTCAAAGGAAAAGAAGAAAAGAAAGCAAGTAAAGAAAGAAAGGGGCCGGACCTAAAATACTAAAGCCCAAAGGAAGAGAAGGAAGAAACAAAGCAAAGGAAAGAGATAGAAGACAAAATCAGAAATGCGAGGCAAAAGTCATTGAGAGAGAACCCTAGCATCGTGCGATCAAACCCAAATTCCAACCGACCAAACCCACACCATCCATCTCTAATCCTTGTCACAAATCGATACCTAAGGTTAGACCGTCCCTGGTTTACGGGTCATCCATCCAAATCAACCTTCATCCACGGTCCATTAAGAAAAACAAAACAAGAAAACCCTAGCCACTATTTTTGGTTCAGAAAAGGCCAAACAAAATTCGTTACTGAGTGGGTGAGCTGGAAGCTTTTTGTGAGTGGAGGCTGGAGTGATTTTTGGGCACAAGTCAGTGTACGGGTTGAAGGAGAAAAATTCCATTCGGATTGTCTGAGCAAAGGAGTGGAGCAGCTGGGGACCACCCATTTGCAACGCGCAAGAAGCGCGTGATACCTGCTGAGCTGGAGAAGAATATCGTGCAAAGAAGGAAAGGAGAGCTATAAAAAAGGAGAACAAGGAGTGAGTAAAAGCTCTCTCTTGGGTTCTGATTTGCTGGGTTATTTTTATCATTCTGAACATTTTTAGTTTTTTAAATTCTTCTTTCAAGCTCTGTTCTGTAAGGAGACTCATGTTCATCTGATGAACCTTATGCATGCCTCTACAACATTGAGATTTTCGGTTGTTAGGACCAGTGTTGTAGGGTAATTTTAAGCACTTTATATTCTGTAAAAAAAATTTAGTGTTCCTTTACTGTTTGTAAGCTCCATTCTCATGGATAGGAGCTAAACTTTTTATAGGCTGGGTGTAGGTACCCGAACCTCAGTCTTGAATATGTGTTAATTTCTGTTGCTAGAAGTTGATTCCCATTCTGTTTAATACTGTGTTAATTTTTAGTTATGCTATTTTTAAGGCCTGATGATAGGATAATATTCCAGGAATTAGTCATTGAGGAATGACTAAGGCCAGAACTGTGTTGAACACATGGTCTTGAGTGTGAAAGCACTCAAGTGGTGTTACTCAGAGATGAGAACAGCCTCCATGTTGTGTTGGTTGGATTATAATGGTCTTTGCTTCATTTAGCACAAGGATGTGCAAATGTTGGTTAAGGATAAAAAAGGTTTTTAAGAGATTAAAAGCAATAAGAGGGTCCAACACTTGGGAATTAATTTTCAGGGATTTGTTTTTAGCACTTATTTGGAGGCTGTTGGGGATGGGGAACCAAAACTCAATCTGTTTTACAACTTATTGTCAACACTTCAGATTTATTTTCCTTTGATTTCACATATTTCAAATCCAATTCTGGTTACCAATTTCTTCTTCTAAAAAAATCTTGTGACTTTTACTTCTCTTTTTACATAAAAAATATCCCAACTTATTTTCTCTCTAATTTTTCGTTCATTAAGTTATCAAATCAAATTTTAAAAGAAAAATCCAAAAAGAAAAGAATTCACGGTTTAATAGTAGTAGTGTTGTGTTTATTTGTTTTCCATTTTTACCCATTTTTAGAATAGGTTCAGTTTTAGCAATTACCAAATTTTGTCAAAGTACATACGCTAAAAATCCTTGTGAGAATGATATAAGGGTCTCATATACGCCCTATATTACTTGTTGTCGCGTATACTTGTGCGCTACTTACATAACTGTTAACAAGGCAACACAAGTCTCAACAACAAAATGAATGTAGATGTTTCCTCTTTATGTGAAGAGATAAGTGGTGAGTGTGTGCTGGATAAAGATAAGAAAGGAAAGGTGGTTGTTACAGCAGTGATGATAAGTACTATGTACGTTGTGCAAAAAAAACTTCAAGACAGGAAGAGAAACATTAAGTGTACGGATCTATTTTCCAACGAGAACTAGGTTATACTTATTATTTTTCTATTTTTCTATCACTCCTTATTGTTAATTTTTAGAGTAAATATTCTTTTTGGTCCTCAGCAAATTTCACAATGTCTGTTTTAGTCCCTAGCAAATAAAAAGGCTCATCGTGGTTCCTAAGAAATTCAAAATGGACCCATTTAGTTAAAATCGTGGTTCCTCACAAATTCAAAAAAAGACTCATATTAGTCCCTAAAAGGACTAAAATACTCATATTAGTCCCTAAAAGGACTAAAGTGGGTCTATTTTGAATTTCTTAGGGACCCCGATGGGCCTTTTTATTTGCTAGTGACTAAAGCGGGCATCGTGAAATTTGCTGAGAACCAAAAATGGTATTTACTCTAATTTTTATTATCGTTATCAAACTCAAATCAACGATTACAAAATAATCAAATGATGATAGTTTAATTAGGGCCAGGGTACTAAGTTAGTGGGGGCGAGAACGTGTGTTCGATCTTCTTCAGTATCATCTTTGGGAGAGTGTCCACTCCAAATTAGATTGTCGCAAAGCGATGAACCGATTGAAATATCTCAAATAAAAAAAAATGAGTACAAAGTAACATTTAGTGAAAGTCATTGATTTGATCTTCATCCAACAGTAATAAAATTGATGGCAATAAAAAATCATAAGAAGTATAACCTATATCATTTTCCAATATATAGAATTGTAATTTTGTCACTATATATGTTGCAAATGGCTACTAGAAAATTCTACACAATGTCAAACGAAGAACCAGAATTTGCAATTATCAATGTTCTTATAATCACCCGATAGAAATATGTATGATTGAAGAGATGAAGAATAATAATCCTAAAGTTACGTTTAAGAAAGAAGGAAACATAATTTATAGTAAATGATTTATGTTGCTATTGTTAGAAATTTTTATACTAATTGTGGGTTTCAATCAATTGTAATTTTTCTTGTTTTAATAAAAACGGGCTAAGTCATGATCCATATAAGGGTGCAGTATAAAGCCCAATTAATTAGTGATCCTTTTAATTTGGGTTTAGATATGTAAACTGATTAGTGTGGGTAATAGTGTAGGCCTAACCCATAGGCTCACGATGAGAAGGGGACTAGGGTTAATAAGTTTGGCTAGGTCCCCTCTGCATTCACAACGTGTTAAAAAATTGTTACTCCACAACTTGCCCCATCGACGATTGTGATCAGGGAGTGGTGTGAATTGCAGAGGAAGATCTGGTCTTTCTATTGCAGAAGCATAGAGGGAACAAGAAGTCTTCAAGCAATCAAGAATCATGTCTTCAATAAATAAGCCTAAATCTTTTGATATTCTAATATTATATAATCTCATCTTGAAATTTCTTATGACTATCAAATAGCATAACTTTTTTCAAAAGGGTGTTAAACTATACTGCAATTTAAACTCAAATATAACTCTTTTAACAAGTAATTATTTATTGATTTATATACTCATTATAATATATATATTATACTATACGCCCATATATATAAACAGCATCATCCTGAACTAAAAGAAGGTTTGAAATAGGTCACATGACCTCTTGGAAGTCTACAATTGACTCACATTAACTATGATCTGGCCTATACAGGATTCCAATCGTCACCGCAATTGGGTTATTTCTCGGGTTGAATCATATTGTTTGCTGTGTAGGAAATCTTAGATTTATGCGGAAGCGGTTTAGGACCTAGTACATTGGTATGCTTACCGAATCATCCTTGTTTCACAATTACCTCTCGGTGCGTAGGTCTCGTGCAGAGTCTTCCCTTGTAGGATTCCTCTTCACGAACAGCTCACCTCAGCGCCACAGCACGAACAACCTCCTTGAAGCTGGACTGTGGCAGATCTTCCAAACTATCTCTCGAGGAGGAAGGGGAAGTGTGTGGGCACTGATTAGATTCTGAGCTTACCTCTTTCTCACAAAAAAGACCTCGGAGGCTGATGACTTAAGAGGTACTATTTATATGGGTTCCAAGAAACCCTAGCTCATTGGGCTCTAGGTTCCTTGGGCTCTTCTCATACTAATAACCCATTTGGGCTTTAGTAAAAGAGCAAACCCAACAATCTCCCACTTGCTCTTTTGGATACAAACTTGAGTCGTAAAACCCAAGATCATGTAACCCATAAGTCATCATCTATCCAAAAAATACCCCATCCCTTGTCTCAAGCTAGCTTGGGGATCTACCATGTGTTATTAATCAAGGCTCCTGATAATCAACGAATGATTATCTAATTCGGTGCTACTCCACTAAAAGCCCGAACTTGAACTCCAAGATTAACAACACTTATAACATGAATATGCATCGCCCCTTTGTAGAATGTCTATAATTGATTGACAAGTTTTCTGTAACTCAATCAATTATTTATTCCCTTGACTATGATAGTTTCTCTGATGGATTACATGCACTGGCCAGTGTCTTTAATATCCAAGTACCGAAACATATCAAGGGGACATATCCTACAAATTCCATGTTGTTTATCTCATAAATACCGATAATCAAATAATCTCACTCCCAAAATACCGAGTTATTGGCCGTCAATAGATCGAACCTCACCCGTTGGTAAATCAAAGAATGAAAACTATTTGATTACCTATTTATAATAAACTCAGGATTAAGAGCAATCACATAACTATAGTTAACTGGAGATTTGATACCTTATGACAGAAAAACAACCTTAATCAAATCTCTCCTTGATCCTTTAAATGTGAATGTTAATTCACACCAATATTTTACAATGATTCGGACAAAATCATTTCATAAAATATTGCAGCCTGAATAAAGTGCCCAACTTTATTTAACGGTTGTGACTCCATTCATCAATTGTGAGATCCTATGATCATGTCCTCCATGAACATATCCATATGATCATATACTCCACAATTTGATCCGGATCTTTATGTTTGTAAATAGTGCGCAAAATAAATAAATAAAACCTTATTTATGAAATTCAGAAAATGATTTTATTGTTTCATCGTCTTATTCCAAGAGCACAATAAAACCAATAACTCCCACTTGCTTAATGTAAGTCTGGGATCCTCCTAAGACCCAAAGAAGTAACATGCCTCTCGAACACAAGTTCAGGCAAACTCTTAGTAACTGGGTCTGCAAGATCCACCTCTAATGCTATCTGAGTTTAGTGAAAAACTCATAGCTCGAGGTTGATTTTCTTGAGTCAATATCCACTTGAAATAACTGAATTTTTGAAAACTCATCTTTTCAAGACTCCCACTAGAATATACCAGCATATGATCTCTCGTTCTCCAAAGATACTTGAGTACATGCTTAACAATAATCTAGTATTTCTCTAGGTTCAAAATGGTACTATCTCACTACTCCCACTACGTGACAGATGTCTGGTTTAACGCCCAACATGATATGCGTGAGTCTACCTTTGCCAAAGCATAAGATATCTTGCTCATGCATTCTTCCTTCTTAGAAGTCTTTGGTCACTCCTTAGGAAGATGAATTCCACATCTGAGAATTATAATTCTTCTCTTAGAATTCTCATGTTGAATTTTGGGTTTTGTCAATGTAAGTAGCTTGAGGTGATGCCAACAACTTATTCTTCCGGTCTCATAAGAGTTTTATACCAAGAATATAATTGGCTTCCCTAGTACTTCCATACCAAAACACTAACTTAGCCAACTCTTTATGCTTGATATTACCTCCACATTATTTCTAATAAGGAGCATATCATCTACATAAAGTACCAGAAAAGCTACTGTCTTCCGTTGTATCCTTTACATACAAATACACATCATTCATCAAGGTTCTCTCAAAATCAAAATTTTGATAACCTGATCAAAACTGATGTTTCAAGACCTGGATGCTTGCTTAAGTCTATGAAATAGACTTTCACAACTTGCATACCGTGTGTTCCTACTCATTTGCTATAAACCCTTTTGGTTGTTGTATGTAGATATCCTGACATCTAACTCCCAAAATGAAATCTCATAATTGAGACTTATAGCAATTAAGAGAATCTGGATAGACTCAAGCATGGCGTCTGGCAAAAAATGCCTCCAAGCTAGCTTTGAAGGTTTTCACCTTTCTGTCCATCCTCTCTTTGTCTTTTATGTCCATATGCACCTTGTGGGTTTTACCCCTCTTGGTGTCTTTACTAGGACCGAACGGAGTTGAAATACAAGTATTTCATCTCATTGTTCATAGCCTGAGCAACACTTTATCAACAACATCTTCTAGTGCATTATCGTAACTAGTAGGATCAATGTCACTCAACAAGAAACAACTTGAGAGTTAACAAGGTTCTCCCACTACGAATGTACTGCACTAGACCTTGTGTATTTATAGGTAAAACAAAGAGTGGGTCAAATGATGGATCTTCAATTTCTTGAGGATCCGCTTATCCTTGATATTGTTCCTTTACATGTGATACTAATATTTCTACTAGTTTCACTTATATATTATCATGTTGAATTTCCAATCATTGTTCTCTTGTTTGTTCACTTAGAGATATATCTATCCCCTCTTGAACAATCAAGGGAACAGTGGATGAAGCTTCTAGAGATTCTGGAAATTCTTGAGCTGAGATAAATCTCATCAAGAATAACCTAACTTAAGAGCTTATAATTTCTTATCTAGTCCTCCTTTAAGAAAATCATGTGAGTGCTCACTTAGATTATCTTGTCCTTAAGACTAAATAAGAAATCATCCCTAGTTCTCTTAGGGTAGCCAAAAGATATGCACTCTTCCATACAAGATTCCATCTCATTTGACTGCTGTTGTAGGACGTGTGCCGTAGCACCCTAAATCCGAATATGGTTTGATCTGGGCTTGCACCCTTTCCATAATTATTTAGGTGTCTTTACAACAAACTTTGACAGAACCAAGTTAAGAAGGTACATTTCTTTCTCTTAGGCATCTCCCTTGAACAACATTGACAAAGATGAATAACTGAACATGATCTTCACTAAGTCTAGAAATGTTTGATTTTTGCATACTGCAACTTCATTCAACTAACGCGTTCTTAGAGTTGACAGTTACGAAAACTATCCCCTCTTAAATCAGGTAAGACCTGAAATTACCAGACAGGTAGCCAAACACTTTAGTAGACCAAAGTGTTTTGATTTGAACACCTACATGCTTTTCTGCCTCAGACTAAACCTCTTGGAATTTCCAAAAGCTTTAGACTTATGGCGCACTTGGTTCATCTGTCCAAATGCAAAGTAGACATTCATATAATGAAGTACTCATCACCTCTTCTAGTCTGAACACTAATTGGTCCACATACATTAGTATGTACCAGTTCCGGTTGAATAGTTGCGCAAACCTTTTTGGCCCTTGTAGGATTGCTTGGCCACTTTACCTTCCAAAAAATCATAAGAAGTATAACCTATATCACTTTCCAATATATAGAATTGTAATTTTGTCACTATATATGTTGCAAATGGCTACTAGAAAATTCTACACAATGTCAAACGAAGAACCAGAATTTGCAATTATCAATGTTCTTATAATCACCCGATAGAAATATGTATGATTGAAGAGATGAAGAATAATAATCCTAAAGTTACGTTTAAGAAAGAAGGAAACATAATTTATAGTAAATGATTTATGTTGCTATTGTTAGAAATTTTTATACTAATTGTGGGTTTCAATAAATTGTAATTTTTCTTGTTTTAATAAAAACGGGCTAAGTCATGATCCATATAAGGGTGCAGTATAAAGCCCAGTTAATTAGTGATTCTTTTAATTTGGGTTTAGATATGTAAACTGATTAGTGTGGGTAATAGTGTAGGCCTAATCCATAGGCTCATGATGAGAAGGGGACTAGGGTTAATAAGTTTGGCTAGGTCCCCTCTGCATTCACAACGTGTTAAAAAATTGTTACTCCACAACTTGCCCCATCGACGATTGTGATCAGGGAGTGGTGTGAATTGCAGAGGAAGATCTGGTCTTTCTATTGCAGAAGCATAGAGGAAACAAGAAGTCTTCAAGCAATCAAGAATCATGTCTTCAATAAATAAGCCTAAATCTTTTGATATTCTAATATTATATAATCTCATCTTGAAATTTCTTATGACTATCAAATAGCATAACTTTTTTCAAAAGGGTGTTAAACTATACTGCAATTTAAACTCAAATATAACTCTTTTAACAAGTAATTATTTATTGATTTATATACTCATTATAATATATATATTATACTATACGCCCATATATATAAACAGCATCATCCTGAACTAAAGGAAGGTTTGAAATAGGTCACATGACCTCTTGGAAGTCTACAATTGACTCACATTAACTATGATCTGGCCTATACAGGATTCCAATCGTCACCGCAATTGGGTTATTTCTCGGGTTGAATCATATTGTTTGCTGTGGGTTGAAGCGGTGCAACACTTTAATCTAGGAATTTTGTGCATGATTGTGTTTTGATGATTTGGAATCGGCTTTTTGATCATTGTATTTTTAACTTTACCTACGTTCTTAAATTATTTCAAAAATATGACATTTTCTCTAAATATAATATTAATATGTTCCTATTTAATCGTTGATTGGACTTTATACTTGAGTACATCAAGTGTCATGAGTTTATCGTCGATTATAGAATCCTGATATTCGAGTATTTGCTGTTTCACGCAATATACTCGAGTATATGGGTCATATACTTGAGTAAATGAGACCAAATTTCATACATAATTTTTCAATGTGTAGCTTTCGAAAAATTAGGTGGAATAAAAAAAAACACATGATTCAGACACCTGAGTCAAAGTTATGGCATTCCGAAGTTTTACTCTAAAATTTTTAAAATTTTGTAATTCCAATAAGTTTTGTGATACTCACAAAGCTTCTCCTCAGATTGATCGAATCGAGTCCAATATTATAAGTATATGACTATAGAAACTTGTTTGATTCAAAAAATCTAGCGAAAAAAAATTTAATTGTAAAAATTTGGAAGGCGATATTTTTTGACTCAGGCGTCCGAATCAAGTGTATTTTTTATTCCATATAATTTTTCGAGAGCTACGCGTTGGAAAAATTTCGGAGGATTATTTGTTAGTGTTTAAAAGTAAAAATTTAAATAACATCATTTCGCAAAGATAAAATATGTTAAACGGGGCACAAAGAAGCAATTTTTGGACCAAATATCCAAATAAAATTTTTTTGGCGCAAAAAAGCACCTAATTCGGACACTTGAATCAAAAGTTATTATCTTCCAAAGTTTTAATCTAAAATTTTCAAAAATTTGTAATGCCAATAGATTTTGTGATGCCCGCAAAACTTATTTCATCCAAAAAAATATGTTTTCGGAAGTTTTACGATTAAATTTTTTTCTAAGAGATTTTTTGGATCAAACAAGTTTTTATACTCATGTACTCATGATAATAGACTTGACTTGGGTAACCTGAGGAGGAGCTTTGTGGGTATCACAAAACCTATTGACATTACAAAATTTTAGAAATTTTAGAGTAAAACTTCGAAAGGCCATCACTTTTTATTTGGGTGTTTGAATCATGTGCTTTTTTTATTTCACATAACTTTTAGAGAGCTACTCGTTGAAAAATTCCTGTAGAAAATTTGGTCTTATTTACTCGAGTACATGACCCATATACCCGAGTATATTGCGTGAAACAACAAATACTCGAGGTCTTATACTCAAGTAAATGTTCAAAAAAAACCTAGATGGAGAAAAATACTCGAGTATTTGGGTACTCTACTCGAGTATTTGCTGTTCCACGCAATATACTCGAGTATATGGGTCATGTACTCGAATATATTGCACGATCAAACAAATGAGTTAAATATTTTGATATGGTGGAAAGTTATATTTTTTTATATAATTAAGAACACAATTATCAAAAAGTCATGTGGAGTCTTTTTGAATATGATTCTATTTTTATTTTTAAAAACTGTTTTAAATATGATATCTGAAATCTAATTTTGACAATAGAAGAAGGGAAAATTGTGTGTCATTTTAAAGGATGTAAAATTGTTTGTATATAGTTGAATTTAAAGAAGCTGTATCTATTTATAAGAAATCATTAATGAACTTTCATAATTATAAAATTATCACTATAAAATAATTTAAAATAAAAAGAAATTAAATTTATTTACAAAAATACTATTACTAAATTATCGTAATTAGAAAATTATTCTCGTAAAAACAATAAAAAAAATATTATTAAATTTTTTTAGCTTTAAAAAATAATAATTATTTTATAAATCATTTTAAAAAATAATCCTTTTAAAATAAGTTTTTTTTGTTCTAAAAACCAAAAAAAGAAAACTAAAAATAGACATCAAGCCCATAGTCTCAACATTTTGGGAAAAGATCTATTCATGTGTTGCAAATAAATTTTATATTGTTTAATTTAATATGACAAAAGCGTGTAAGAGAATATTAATTATTCATAGATAAATAATTGTTATTTTTTGTTACTTCTTATTCTAATATTTTTTTCTCATATTTTATCACTGTTAATTTATTCATAAATTATTAAGATTTCTTACATGATATGCTCATAATAAATAACACATCAAAGAATTAATTTATCCTACTATTAGAGCACGAGTCCATAAAGAAAGCAATTTTGATTAGAAGATATTCTTTTAAAATTCCAATTTTTTGTGGATTCATATCTATTTCTAATGATTCTGCTTAGATATTAAAACTACAAAATAAACTCTTGTTGGGTGATACTGCTCATTTTTGTCTCATTCTCCCTCTCTTTAGAGTAGAGCTTTGTTATAAATTAAACCTCTGGAAATTAGTTACAACAAATTGCAAGGGAATTTGAACTGTAAAAGGGAATGACTATTTGAAGGAAATAATTTTATCTTTTATATACTGTATGTGAGGTCATATGAAGAAAAGAAAAAAAATATAAATTTCATATTTTTTTTTAAAGATATTCTAATCGATTTATCACTTTGCGATTAGTCTGATTCAGGATGAATATTATTAAATCAATTTCAAAGATAATATTAAAAAGGATCAAACACATACTCTTACCTTCAGCTACTAAATTTCTTTATGCTAAATAAACTATTATCATTTGATGAATCATATATATATATATATATATATATATATATATATATATATATATATATAATTATCTTTTATATAGTAAGAAATATTAATCCTTTTTAATTAGTGAGGATTGACTTGAGAAACTGCGTCTTTTTTATTGTGTTCTGATTTTTTTGTTCTTAAACTAGTTTGTAAAATAGATATGAAAATAGTTGTTTTCTATATTTTTTAATTTTTAAAAGTTAAAAATCAAAACAGAAAACAAAAACAACTCAGACATATTCTCTAAATTTGATTCTAAAAAAAAAAAATTATAGTTTTCAAAATATTTTTTTAAGAAATAGACCTTACTAACCGAGTATTTTAAGTTTTTTGTTTCGAAAACTAAAAAATTATTTTTAAAAACAACAATCACACGAAGCCTATAGTTTTGATTTGAATGACTCTTCTTCCTCGTGATTCGTGAGTATCTTTTCTCCTGATTCCTGAGCATTCATTCCATAAAGATGAATTGCTTTGTTTCTTTTGCTTATTGTCTTATTTTCAGAACAACCCTCAAAGAGATTTTTATGGGCATCAATTAAATAATTTTTTACTTATAGTGAATCTTCTCATATATTATTTAAGAAAAAATAATTTTTTTGTTATAAAATAATTATTTTCTCTTATTAATGATCTTTTAATTTCCTATAAAAAATATGTTTATAACATGAAATTTTTTTCTCTCCTTATTACTGCATGAAAAAATTAAAACTTATTATTTAATATGATATATATTATTTAATAAAATCATGTTATATGAAAAGATTAAAATTATATAAGAATGAATCAATAATTATAAGAAAAAAGGTGACAAATGGGTCACTGTTGCTCCCTTTATATGGTTGTTTTGAGAAAAATCCAAAACTGTAACCAACCATAAATTCCTATAATGACGAACGCTTCTCATCCTTTAAATGTAAAGGCTAAAGAACATGTGGTGATGCGGAATTTCCATAATTTACTCAACCTCAATAATGGTGTGTTTTCATGTCAAATTAATGTCTCTATATTGGAATATTAAGGTATTTCCAACTGGCACTGTTCGACAATTACCGGATAACAAAAATTGCATTGTTTGGCCTCAACTTTTTCAGAGAGAAAAGATAAGATACAATTACTTTCGCAACTATAGTAACCTCACATCACATGCTGCAGCTACTAACCCTCAAATACAAACAAACAAACAAAAAAAGCAAAAACAATAATAGCCAACACCACCCCAAAATCACATGTAACTCTTACAATGCTTCCTTCTTAGTAACACATTTTCACATGACCCACATAAATGTAAAAACTCAAAAATATTTTCACTACCATTAATAAAATCCTTTAAAAAAAAGGGTATGAAGAAAAATACAAAAAATTAAAATTATCATCATTCGGTGGGAGTGGAAGAAGAGTTAGGTTCAATCTTCCTCAACTGAATCCCATTCTTATGCGACTCATCCTCATAATCATAAGCAAACCCACCATGTCGGGTCAGATCCATACCCGCAAGCTCATCCTCAGTGGAGATCCGAAGCAGCTTCAATTTATTCAAAACAAAAAACAAAGGACCCATGGTAGCACTAACCCAACCCGTGATAACCAAAATCTGAATCACATGCGCCGCCAACAACTTCCCCCCACCACCCATAAACAACCCATAAGGCCGACCCGGTTTACCCGGGTAAACCTGATTCACAAACTCCTCTTTAGCAAACAAACCCGTGAAAATCACACCCCACGCGCCGCACCCTCCGTGCAACTGCGCCGCCTCTAACGGATCGTCAAACTTAACCTTCTCCGCTAACTTGTTACACCCAATCAAAACAACCGCCGCAACAAACCCACACACGATGGCGGCCCATGGCTCAACAACTGAACACCCGGCGGTTATTGCGGCGAAACCGCCTAACAAACCGTTACAGACGTCAGTTACGTTCCAATGACCGGAAAGTACCCTTTTCCCAAAGAGGGTTGTTAGCGCTGCGGTGGAGCCAGCCAATGTGGTTGTGACAGCTGTCCTACCCACTGCACTCCATTGACCGTAGTAGTTACCAGAATCATAAGCGTTTAGAATCTTGGTGAACGAACCGGGGTTAAAACCGTACCAACCGAACCAAAGCATGAAGGTTCCAAGCACAACCAAAGAAGCGCTATGGCCACGAAGCGCGATGGCTTTACCGTTATGATCGAATCTTCCGATTCTAGGACCTTCGATTAGGGCTCCCCAAAGCCCGGCCACGCCGCCGACCATGTGAACGACGCCGGAGCCGGCGAAATCGATTACGCCGGAGCTGAAGAGGAGGTTTCCGGTGTTCGTCGCGCTGGCCCAACCGTCGCCGGACCAGAACCAGTGAGACACCACCGGATAGACGAATCCGGTGAGGAAGGATGAGTAGATGAGGTAAGCGACGAACTGTGTTCTCTCGGCGATGGATCCGCTGGTGATTCCGGCGGCGGCGATTGCGAACGCCCATTGGTAGAGGAAGTAGCTGTAGTCGACGGTTACCGACGGGACGTTTTTGAGGCCGAAGAAGTGTTTTCCGATGAAGCCGTTGGACGGTGTTCCGAAGGCGAAGGCGAATCCGAAGAGGTAGTAGAAGAGGCCGCCGGCGGCGGCGTCGAGGACGTTTGTGAGCATGATGTTCATGGTGTTCTTTGCGCGGACGGAACCGGCGCAGAGCATGGCGAAGCCGAGCTGCATGGAGAAGACGAGGTAGGCTGAGAAGAGGAGGTAGGTGTTGTCCACCGCGAACGCCGTGTCGGTGAATTTGTTGTTCACGGCGGCGAATTGGTCGCATATGAATTTTCCGGCGGCGACGGCGTTCGTTGCGTTCGGGCCCAAGTACTGAGCCAGTTGCTCCGGCGAACAAGTCGGTAACGACATTTTTGTTGAATAATAAAAAAAAAAAAAAAGAGAGAAAAAGCTTAGTTTGAAGATTTTGAGAAGAAGTGTACTTTGTGGACTACAACATAGACCGGCGTGCGTTTTTGTTGATATATATATAGAGAGAGAGTGGAAGAAGACTTTTCAAATTTTCACATTCTTAAGTTGTTTACATTTTTTATCTATATCTTTTAAAACAAGTTGACATGCTTAATTTATTATTTATAAATAAGTTATTCATTATTTATACATGAGTTATTAAGTGAGGAGCAACCTTGAGGGATGGGGTGATAGATCTTATTTCCTAATATCTTGGATATTAGTTTCATTCTAATTTGTTATTAGGTGATTTGTTAGTATATCATATGGGCTTTTTAACCCTTTTGAAGTAAAATCCAAAACATTTACCGATTTAATGTTTTTGACAAATTATTTATGGGTAAAGGATTTTTTCAGTCACCGATAAAGTTATCTCTAGTAAGCTCAAAACGACGTCGTTTTAAGACGGAAATCAAGGTGTTTTTGTAATTATAATAGATTGCAGGGTTATATTAGTCTTTGTCATTATAATTTTTTAATTTTATAACCTAAAACGACGTCGTTTTAAGCTCGCTGCAGATAACTTTATCTCCGATAACTGGAGAAATACTTTTCCCATTATTTATTAATATAATGTTAGTGAAACACATAAGGAAAGTATGCATTTAAGTCGTACATCATTTCATGTGTGACTTGTACAAAAGCTAAGATATGTCTGTCACATTTCGCACTCTCCAAAATATACATGCATGCTTGCGTAACTTGAATACCCACCAGTCTTGTATCACGTTGAATTTTGTGTTGAATTTTGTATAAGTTGAGTATGAAGGTGATGTGTGACTTAAATGCGCATATTCTCTGTATGTATTTCACTTATAATAGATTGATAAATAATTTATAAAAAAATTTAAATTAGTGGAATATTTATGTTTTTGGGTAAGAAGGTTAAAAAAGCAGATCATATAGAATCACAAATAAAATATAAGAAAAGTAACAAAATGCAAAGCTCACTATGTTGCTTGGGAACAAATGTGCTTACCTAAACAAAGTGGTGGTGGTCTCATCATCATCAACCTTAGAATCCAAAATGAAGTTTTTTTTGCATAAAATTGCTTAGCAAACCAGAATAGTATTTGGGCTCAAGTTCTCTTTGGCAAGTATGGTAGGAACAATGATCTTAACCACAGTTTTGTAGCCAAAAATAGTGATTCCTCATTTTGGAAAAACATTTGCAAGGCCCGGAGTAAAATGTCTTAATATTTAGAATGAGAGATTGGAAATGGCAACTCTACTTTTTTCTAGACAAACAGCTGGGGAGGTTGGCAAAATAGTTTATTCATTCTTGCTTATACAAAGCCTCCTCAATCTGACCTTGTTCTCAAAGTGAGTGAGATTGTGGAGACAATAACATGAGATTGGAATTTGACTTATCTCTCAGCATTTCTTGATAATGTAACCCTTTCTAGATTGGTAAATATTGTTCCCCTTGTTGATAGAGATGCCGCTGATTGTTTAAAGTGGAAGAGAGATAACCCATTAAGTCACTTATGAAAAAAGCTTACTGCAATCTCACTGAAAATAACATCAAAATTGATAAACTTTGGCCCTCCATCTAGCAGTGGAAAGGACCTTATAGGATTGCAGTTTTCCTTTGGATGGCTTGTTTAAATAAGCTCCCTATTAGAGATAAAACTTACCATTGGAGTAGGGGTGATCAATTTTGTCCTTCTTGCCACAACTTCCCCGAAACAATCATCCCTACTCTTCGCGACTATAGGTTTGCTACAAACATTTGGGAGAGATGGTTTGTTGGAACCATCCCTATTGATTTCTTCTCCTCAAAAGGAGAGGCTTGGTTCAAACTCAATCTCCATCTCTTTTTGGACTTCCTGGAAAGAGGTTTTTTTTATGTGACTTGTTGGTTTATTTGGAAGTGCAAAAACTTTACTATTCATAAGGAGAATTTTTCAATACCCCAGGACCCCAATCACCATATTCTAATGTATTTGGCTGATATGGAGAAGTGTAGTGGAGCACTTCCATTTATTGTTAAATCCAACCTGCCTAGTTCTTTTTTGTATTTCAGTATAGATTCCTCAACATTTTAGCTACAGACTGTTTGTTGATGGAGCTTTCAGCTCTACCAGCAACAAAGGGGCTTGTGGTGGATTCATTTATTCTTTATCTGGTGATTTGATGGGTGGCTTTGCCTTTAATATTGGCCCTTGTACAATTTTATAAGCGGAATCGTGGGGCTTACTAAAAGGTTTAAATCTTTCAAGTAATTTGAATTGCTCTGATCTTTGGATAGGTTGTGATTCAAAGGATGCTTTATTGTGTTTAGAGTCCCATTCTACTCACTGTGGTTACTCTTCTCTTGTAAATTGCATCAGAAGTGTTGCCGATTCTCTTGGATGCCTGCAACTGGATTTCATTCCCAGAGATCTCAATGATTGTGCAGACGGTTTAGCCAAGTTTGGACCTGCTCAGCAAATTGAGGGACTATTATTTTTTCTGTAACATCCCGGGCGCTGACGAGGGCGGGGAGTGATCGCCGGTGCGAAAGGGCATGGACAAGGAGCAGCTCCTTGCAGGCTTCCAGCGACAGGGGTACATGAATGAATCGAATCAACACCCGAAAGAGAGGGATTCCAGAGACTGTGCTAGTATGGGACGGTACAGTTGGGAATAACTTATAAGAATTAATTGGTACTACCTATACTAACAAGATGCATCTACTTTTCGGTAGCCCGTAACGGAAGAACTCAACAGTTAAGCGTGCTTGACTTGGGGCAATTATGGGATGGGTGACCTCCTGGGAAGTTTTCCCGGGAAGTGTGCGAGTGAGCACAAAACACGCTGAAAAGTCTCGTGTTAGTGTGTGGGGACAGTTGTTGATACTTGCAAGTTGTCAGGCGTTACAAGTGGTATTAGAGCAGGGCCTCTCTTCCAGTACGGTGTGGTTCGAGGACGAACCAGGCGGAAGCTGGTGGGCATGTAACATCCCGGGCGTTAACGAGGGCGGGGAGTGATCGCCGGTGCGAAAGGGCAAGGACAAGGAGCGGCTCCTGGCAGGCTTCATGTGATGAGGGTACATGAATGAATCGAATCAACACCCGAAAGAGAGGGACTCCAGAGACTGCGCTGGTATGGGACAGTACAGTTGGGAATAACTTATAAGAATTAATTGGTACCACCTATACTAACAAGATGCATCTACTTTTCGGTAGCCCGTAACGGAAGAACTCCATAGTTAAGCGTGCTTGACTTGGGGCAATTCTGGGATGGGTGACCTCTTGGGAAGTTTTTTCGAGAAGTGTGCGAGTGAGGACAAAGCACGCTGAAAAGTCTCATGTTAGTGTGTGAGGACAGTCGTTGATACTTGCAAGTTGCCAGGTGTTACATTTTCCCTCTCCCCTACTAGTATTTCTTCTTTTTGGAATGTAACTAGATTTAAGATGATGATGGAGTATGTTGTTTTTGACATGCAACATCTATCTTTGTAGATTTTCTTTGGGCTCTGCCCTCCTCTTTTATAATATATATATATATATATATACACACACATATATATATATATGAGGAGAGATATTCTTACTACCAAAATTTTTTACTATCAACTCACTACCTATCTAATTACCATTGGATCAACATTTTTTCTTTTTTCAATTTTTTTTAAAATTCTCTCTCTTTGATTCAATGGTGATTAGATAAGTAGTAAGTTAGTAGTAGAAAATTTTGATAGTAAGAATATCCTCTATATATATATATATATATATATATATATATATGTATATATCTAGGGATAGGTTATTGTGCCTACTCTTATTTTGCCTATCTTTGCCTACCCCTTTCGATACCGTTCGATTACTATCTAATCCAACGGTCTATATTTGCGATATAAAATAAACATTTTTTCCCATATTTTTTTTCCTCACTTTCTCCTATACCTTTCTCTCTCCTCCTCTTTCTCTCTTCCTCTACCGTATACCTTTTTTTTTCCCTTTATCGTTAATCTTTGCCCATGTGAACGAAGCATTTGAAATCAATTACCATATATCCATGCTTTTAGGTTATGTACTAAATTTTTTTTGAACAATATAATTAGTCCTTATGGTTTTCTTTAATATGCATCTTTGTAGTTGCTACCTAGGTCTCATAAATCATAACTCAATTTTCTTTATCAACCAAAACAGGAAATTTATAAAGATCCGATGACAATGACTCGATGTTGTCAATTAATCCATTAAGCTGATCCCACTAATGAGATAAGACTCGGCTGTTGTTGTTGTTGTTGAGTAAGATGAATGCTATTGTGTGATTATAGGTAAGCATGAGTATTCTTGTATAGACCATAAAAACTTTTGCATCGTACTTTTGAAATTGGTTATTTTTGCTTGCTTTCCATATTTCTTGTTAACCTGGGCTGAGATTAACGATAAAGGGAAAAATCAAATAGGTATACGGCAGAGGAAGAGAGAAAGGGTATGAGAGAAAGGGAGGAGAAAAGAAAGGGAAAAAAATATTTATTTTATATTGCAAATATGAACCATTGGATTAGATGGTAATCGAACGGTAACGAAATGGGTAGGCAAAATGGGAGTAGGCATAATAACCTATCCCATATATATATATATATATATATATATATATATATATATATATATGAGAAAATATTTTCTCCTTTTAAAGGAGAACATTTTTCTCATACTAGTGACTCATAGCATAAGTGGGTCCAATCTTGAATTTTTTTTTTCTCCACTATTTTTTAGGCCCCACTTATACTATGAGTTTTTAGTATGAGAAAAAAAATTTCCTTTAAAAGGAAAAAATGTTTTCCCTATATATATATATATATATATATATATATATATATATGAGAAAACATTTTCTAATGTCATAGGATAGTTGTTTTCTCCTACTAGTGACCCTTCGATTTTCGTGCAATATTTTCTTTTGCTTTTTTATTTGGTTAACAGATGTGGGCCTCACATAAGATGTGTCTACAACATGAGAAAATTTTCTCCTACCGCATAAGAAAATCGAAAATATATATATATATATATATATATATATATATATATATATATATATATATATATATATATATATATATATATATATATATATATATATATATATGGGGCAGGATATTCTTACACCGGTGTAAGAGTTAGAAGTCTTACACTCAATCTTGACCATTGATCCACTTATATCCAATGACTCACATTACTAAAAAATTTGAGCCGTTAGATAAAAATGGAATCAACGGATAAAATTGAGAGTGTAACTTACACTGGTGTAAAATGATCATGACTATATATATATATATATATATATATATATATATATATATATATATATATGATAAAAGTGTAAGTGTTTACGTCATGTGGCACCAATAGCGGACGTAGAAATTTTTTTTTTAATGTCTGCACACTTAGAGTAAAAGAATAAAGGAAAAAAAATTTAAAGAAAATTTTAAATATATTAAAATACAAAAGAATATAAACAAAAAAAGGAAAAAAACTTTAACTTAATATAAAAAAGTAATCAAGAGTCAATTAAACTGTTACAATAGAACATTTTGGGTCCTCAACAAAAATTGTGTGCCTCAATTTAATCTCTTAGGGAAAAAAATTCTATTCATGATCTCTCAGAATTCAAAAATAGATTCAAATAATCAAAATCATGGTCCTCTGAAATTCAAAAAGACCCATTTTATTTCCTCAAAAGGACTAACATGACTCTATTTTGGAATTTAATGGAATCACAAGTCGACTTTTAAAAAAAAAAATTTAAATTAGGTCATGTAATTTTTGTTAATAAAATATATATATATTTTTTTTTTCCTTCAAAAAATTTGTGTATGCACTTGTACACACAGTTCCGGCACTATTTAGGGAGAGGAGTGTAAAGAGACAGTTTTTTGGGGATTTGAATCTTTTTGTCTTGGTACAACTAGAGCCTAGCTTGGTACAACTACAGCCTAGCTTGATTCGACGTATCTCTCTGTGAACGATTATGATAAATTATTGATTTTTCTTTTTTGATTTTAAAAGACATAATTTGATTTTGTATTATTTAAAATAAAATAATATCCTTTTGATATATATTTAATGATTTTTCACATTTTTTTCTCACTATAAAATCACAAAGAAAAAAAAATGAAAGAGGCAGAATATTGAAAATCATCAACTATATATTAAAATGATATTATTTCATTTAAAATGACATAAAATTATATATTTTAAAATAATAAATATTTTTTCTCTAAATTATTGGTGTCTAAATAGAAAATTTTTAAATAAATAAAGCAAACTATTTTATATTCTTTAAAATTTTTAAATATGTTAGATTCATACCAAATATTCAAAAGAAAATAAAAATGTTACAAAATTATATTCCCAACATATTTTGATTAACCGATACAGAAATTTACAGATTAACAATGGTTAAATATTAGTTAACTAATATCGTAAATATGACCGTTGCAAACTCTACTCTTTACAAATACGGTACACATTAATGTGTGATTTTCACTTTTAATTATTTCTTGCAATTATTATTATTTTTTAACTAAAAGATTAAGACTCTCTAAATATGTTATTCAATCAGAAATATGATAAGCAAATTACATATCTAACACGACACTTTATTAAATTAACATCTTAAGAAATACACATGCGATTTTAATATATTTAAATCTCGTAAATAAATAGGTTTAATATAAAATAATATATTTAAATATTAAGATGCTTTATTGAACAAAGTGTCATATTTTATATTTAAATCGTTGGTTATTTCAGTAATATCTGTTAATAATTAGACGACAAATTAATATAAAGACCTAATTCTTTTCAATTACAAAAACCGGGAAATTTAATTACTATAAAAAATGTTACCAAAAAAAAAAATTACTATAAAAAATTATATATTGCGGTACCGAAATGGTACATTGGCCATAATAGATGGACCAAAAAATGCAATTAAGCATTAAAGTGAAAAGATTCTGCAACCAAAAAAGCATTACAATATCCTTTTCAAAATATAGGTTGTATCCTCAACCAAACAATATACATAGTGATTTGTAACTTATAGAAAGTTAGATTCAAAAGAGAGATTGAAATAGCAATAAAACTAACGGTAGGATATTCTTACAAGTTACATCGATATAAGAATTAAAACTTTTACATTTAATTTTGAGCATTGATCCACTTGTATTCAATAACTCACGTTATTAAAAAAATTAGAGCTCTTAAATATAAGTGGAATCAACGATCAAGATTGAGAGTGTAAAGGCTATTATTCAGATTCTAAATCAGTTGACAGAACAGAGAGAAAGAGGAGGAAAAGGTGATGAGAGAGATAAAAAGGGAGAGAGATTGTCCAATAAGTAGTTGGGCTTTCGCTTGATGCGACTGGGCCTGATCTCAGTTAGCTGGGTCCTTTGAGCTGCAACACCCCCCTCTCCATCAGAACAAGCCTCGTCCACGAGGTAAGAAGGACCAGCCATAGGCTGATTTGGACGGATTGGAGGGAATCCCTGTGGAGTGGATTGTGGAGTAATTATTGGGACAAGTGGCAGTGCATCGTTCAAGGATGAAGAGATAAGAATCTCAGACGCTTGCTTCTGATTGGTTGCGGATTCGGTGGCTTTAATGTGTGAACTGATATCACAGTTGGATGGGATTAGGTGGGACTGGTTAGAAATAATTGAAACCGTGTCCTTTGAAACAGCTGTTTTGTGGTTTTTCTCTAGAATTGAAAGAGGTCGCTGTTTGGTTGAATCCAGGGACACCAAAGCTTCATCGTCCCATGTAGAATCTTCAAGTGGGAGTCCTTGCCATTGCACCAGTGCTTGAGGAATCTGGCGGCCTTGCTTCCAAACCATGCGACGAGAGACAATGGCCGCTGGCACATGATTGGGAGTGGATTGCTGCAAATCTGTAGGGAGATCATGGATCTTGTACTGTTGCGTGGGTGTGAAGGGTCGCAGAAGAGACACATGGAACACTGGGTGGACACGAGAACCGGCTGGAAGTTAGAGACGATATGCGACATTGCCAATATGCTCCAGAACTTTAACTGGACCAAAATAACGTAATGAAAGCTTGTGACAAGATCTCCGATGAACTGACAACTGTCGGAATGGTTGAAGGCGAAGCAGCACCAGGTCTCCGACTTGAAATGTGAAGTCTTTTCTTTTTTTATCTGCGTGTATTTTCATGAAAGATTGGGCCTTTTTTAAGTTTTGTTTCAACGACGTCAGGAGCAAGGAACACTGTTGAAGATCTGAATCTACAGCTTCGAGGGAAGTCGTTCCCATAGCATAGTCGAGGAGACATGGAGGTGATCGACCGTACGTTGCTTGAAAAGGGGAAAAGCCTGTAGATCGATTGTGAGCTGTGTTGTAATGGAATTTTGCCCAGCTGAGGTACCTGTGCCAGAAGGAAGGATGTTCATGATCAAAACACCTTAGGTACTGCTCTAAACTTCGATTAACTTTCTCCGTTTGTCCGTCTGATTGTGGGTGATATGTCGTGCTGAAGTGCAGAACTGTCCCATGCAGTTTGAATAATGTTTGCCAAAATTCACTGAGGAATACGGGGTCACGATCGGAAACAATGGATTTCGGGGGACCATGCAACTTTCCAATGTTGTCCCAGAAAACTTGGGCTACCTTAGCAGCCGAATATCTAGCAGGCAAGGCGGCAAAATGAGCCCCTTTAGTCAGTCTGTCTACTACCACAAAAATAGTTGTAAAGCCGGCCGAAGGCGGAAGATGAGTGCTGAAGTCCATGGATAACTCGGACCAAATGTCTTCAGGTATGGGTAGTGGTTGGAGAAGTCCGTATAGAGAATGATTTGGGGCTTTTATTTTCTGAAAAATTTCACACCGTTGAACAAACTGTTGAACATCTTTCTTTATGTTCTTCCAGGTAAATTTTGCACCGAGACGGAGGAGGGTTTGACGGACTCCGGCGTGGCCACCTATCTTTGAAGAGTGAAACTCCTTTAAAAGAAGTGGAATTAAGGAAGATCCAGCAGGGACGTACAACCTTTGGCGATGGAACAAGAGACCATTGTGGACTCGCCAGTGTGGTCGTTTAGAAGCATCTGAATTTAGTTCTTGTAAAATTTGCATAGCATAGGGATCATTCTGTATCTCCGACTGTATGATGGGACTGTAATGTGTTGTAGGAACACTAATCACCAGTAGTGCAGGGGAAGAATCTACAGATATCTCCTCAGGGTGGCGGGAAAGAGCGTCCGCCATCGTATTTGATTTGCCTGACTTGTATTGGATCGAGTAGTTAAACCCCAACAATTTCGCAAAAAATTGTTGTTGTTCTGGAGTTTGGATCACTTGTGACATTAAGTGATGTAAACTCTGATGATCTGTCTTGATGACGAAGGGCGTGCCCAACAGGTATTGCTTCCATTTAGCAACGGCTAAAGTAATTGCAAACATTTCCCTGAAATAGGTGGGCTTAGATTGCATTAATTTAGACAATTTACGACTAAAAAATGCAATAGGGTGATTGTAACACCCCGTGTATACCCGGAATATTAACATTACATCGTATTAAGCGGTGCTTAATTAAAAATGCGGAATATTCTTTTTCTTTTCAATTATGACGTCATTATCAATTACCAACTGGATTACTTAATCAATTTCATAAAATAACGCCTGTATGTAAATTGTAATAAGACATCTACTGAAATACCTCAATATATAGATAAATTGTGTATCTAAATCACGGCATTACATCAAGTAATCCGGACAATATCCTGATACATTATTACAACTCCAAAAGACTCAAGACATAATAATACTATGTGTCATGGACAATCCCCATGCTCACCAAATAGACATAGTAAACAACAATCTCAACATAAAACTCCAAAATCATAACTGAAGCTATAAGCATATAAACAGCATGCAAATCCAGCATCCAATCATGGCAGCATAAAATAACAGCACTCTAACTCAGCTCCGGCCTCCTGCTGCCTGAGGTCTCAACATTACCTGATCCTGAAATAAGCATTCCCCAAACGTGGGGTGAGATCTCTAAACTAGAAATCTCAGTAAGACAAGGGGTCCTCAAGGATCTTCCACCCCAAGCTCACTCACATGTGCAATATAAGTTCAAAAGCATTTATATCATTATCAGTTCCAAAAACTATGTAGTGCAACAGATATCTATGGCATGTGTGTAATCACTATCTACTGGCCAGAGAAATGTAGGAATACGTCTATTCCCTACATGTAGTACAAGGAACACCGCTTGCACCTCACCCACAGCCTCACCCTCTTGTATGTTCTACATACTCAGGCTTATCGTATAGGTGGAACACCTCCATGCATATCAACAAGGCACTAACATGCAATAGCTCAACAACATTTCCAAAACATCAAAAGCATGTAATACAACATGCATATACCATATCCCTATGGGACATGGTGGAACCACAACATGGCTAAACCGAGGACACGAAAGCTTACCTCTAAGCTAGCTATCCAATGCCACAAGCTCAAAGTCCAATCACAGCAGATCACAATCTGATATGGACTAAACATAAATCAATAACATGTACCACATGCATACAAATTAAAGACAACACCTTTTCATTACGTTTTCAAGTCTTAAAGCTTCTAACAAAGCCACAAGCCCTAAATCCCATGATTCTGGCTTAATCCATTAAATGCAGAAGTTCAACTTCATCAATCTAGGGTCTACAAACCCCCAATAGCCTACTGTACGCACATCACAGCTACTGTTCTGTGAAAACCCAGAATATCCGGATATCTCACTGTCCATATCCGGATATGCAATATCCGGATATACAGATTCACATATCCGGATATGCAATATCCGGATATCCCAAAACCACGTATCCAGATATCCAATATCCGGATATCAGTTCGACAGATATCCGGATATCTCACGACAGAATGCAGTTTCTGCATTTTCGTGAAGATATCCCTAAAAGGTTCCTTTTTTACCGATTTTATACACCTAATCATGCATTTCTAGATGTGTTAAGCCTCACCCAACAACAAGTTATCATCTTTTAACCTTAACATGCATCAAGCTACCATTTTTAAGCCTTAAAACTCAAGATCAAAGGTTGGTATACATATCAAAGGCCAAAACAGAGGTTCAACTGCTCAAGAAGCTCCCAAAACAACTTCAACAGCTACTGGGAATATGGTGTACGAAAATGGTAAGAAAGGTTGACCCTTTAGCACCAAAGATCAACACTTGGACCACCAAAAACCCAAGACAAGACTTCTTTCAACCCAACCACCAAGGTCAGCCCCCAAACAAACAAGAACAGTGGCTGATCACTCAGAAAAATGGTGTCTTCCAACCTCCCAAGGCTCACTCAAATAAGAACAAGTGTTTAGGAAGAAGGTTTTAAGAAGAAACAAGCATAAAATGATCACAAAGTCTCAAAATGGAGTAGATGGAAATGGAACAGTATAGGACGTCAGCCACCAAAGAGAAACTCACGCTGGTTTTCTGTTATCTAGGGTTGTGAGCCCTTAAATGAGTATTTATAGCCCAAACACACTTAAACGCACAGTATTAACTTTAATTGCTACGCTTAGCATTTTAATCCCAAACTTTGGATTCTGAAACTACATAATTTTCTAAGAATTATCATATTTTTCTTATATTTTTCTGAGCACCTTTCCGGTACGCGCTTTTCAAAGCCAGTACCGGTTTCTAGCACCAGTTCTCATTATTTGGACTTGAAACTCGTTTTACAAGTCCTACATGTTATTCTAGTAATTATCATATACTTACTTTAATTTTCCGGGATACTTTTTCGGTACACATTTATACCGACTAGCAAAACCGGTATCTGCACTTTTCTTCCGAAAAGCGACTTTCAGCATTCTTAATCACTCATTATGATTATTAAGCCTCATAAATAATTATTAAGGTCAATTATGGAATCATTTCTTATTTTTGCATAATTAATTAATTAAATACCTTAATTATGTAACAGCCCAAAACCGTGTAGCATGATATTGTCCGCTTTGCCCCGCGCACAAGTACCGACGAGCTCACGGTTTTGTTTCTTGGGACACCCCACAAAAGGCCTCACACTAGAAGAGGTATCCACACCCTTATAAGGCATGCTTCGTTCCCCTCTCTAACCGATGTGGGACATTACATCCTCCCCCACTGGGAATACAACGTCCCCGCTGTACACACCGGTCCAGGGCCAGGCTCTGATACCATATGTAACAGCCCAAAACCCTGTAGCATGATATTGTCCGCTTTGCCCCGCGCACAAGCACCATCGAGCTCACAGTTTTGTTTCTTGGGACACCCCACAAAAGGCCTCACACTAGAAGAAGTATCCACACCCTTATAAGGCATGCTTCGTTCCCCTCTCCAACTGATGTGGGACATTACAGTGATTATCTTGTAATAACACAACACTCACACCCACGCTTGAGGCATCTGTCTCTAGTATGAAAGGTAATTTAAATTTAGGTAAGGCTAGAATAGGTGTTGTGGTCAGCAGTCTTTTGAGAGAATCAAAGGCTTGACCAGCCTCTGGTGTCCACACGAAGGCATCTTTGGATAGTAGATCTGCAAGGGGAGCTTCTGCCATGGCGTAACCCTTAATAAAACGGCGATAATAACCAGATAATCCAAGAAAAGCCCGTAATTCAGTAACCGACTGGGGAATAGCCCACTTTTGTATTGCTTGGACTTTAGAAGGATTCGGGGAAACACCTGCAGCAGATATAATATGGCCTAGGAATTGTATTTCCTGCACAGCAAAAGAGCATTTAGTGAGCTTAGCAAAGAAATTATGGTAACGCAGTGTTTTCAAAACTTGCAGCAAATAATCTGCATGTTCCTGGAGATTAGGGTTGTAGACTAAGATATCATAAAAAAATGACCACGAATCGACGCAGAAAATGTGCGAAGACATGGTTCATAGTGGCATGGAAGGTTGATGGGGCATTAGAGAGCCCGATAGGCATCACCAAAAATTCAAAGTGACCAATATGGGTCCTGAATGCAGTCTTAGGCACATCACATGGCTTCATTCTGATCTGGTGATAACCGGGTCTTAAGTTCAATTTAGAAAATATTTGGGCTCCATGAAGTTCATCCAGTAATTCATCAACAGTAGGAATGGGAAATTTATCTGGGATAGTGATGTCATTGAGAGCACGATAATCCACGCAGAATCTCCATGTGCCATCCTTCTTGCGGACCAAAAGGACTGGAGAACTAAAAAGGGAGTGACTGGGTTCTATGATGCCAGACTCTAGCATTTCTCCTACCATTTTCTCAATCTCTGCTTTCTGGAAATGAGGGTAGCGATATGGTCTCACTTGTATAGGTTTGGAGTCGGGTAAAAAGTTAATAGAATGGTTTGTGGGCCGGTCAGGGGGTAGGGTCTTAGGATCCTGAAATATGTCTTGGTATTGGGTGAGAATGTCGTGTATGGTTAATGGTAAGGTTGGAGGTAGTTCGGGTAGGGACGTTGGAGTCATGGGTTGACTGGTGAGACACATATAATAAGAAGAAATGGAATGTTGGGTCACCAGCTTCTGGAGTTGGGCTGCAGAGATGGAAGTAGGACAATTTATGTTATCACCATGTAGTGTGACTGTTGAGCCCTCATTGAAGAATGACATAGTCATGTTAGAGTAGTCGGTCATGATAGGTCCTAGAGTTGCCAACCATTAGACTCCAAGGACGACATCTGCCCCTTTGAGGTCCAAAATAAATAGTTCAGCAGTGAATAGTTGAGATTGCAAAAGCATAGGAACAACAGGACATGAAGCTATGCAATGTAGTGCATCGCCATTACCCACATGTACTTGAAACGGAGTGACCAGGTGGATGGTTAAGTCAAGGAATTTAGCCACTCGCTCAGTGATAAAATTATGGGTGCTACCCCCATCAACTAATATCTGTACTGGTTTGCCTTTAATGGTACCCTCAAGTCTAAAAGATCGTGGGCTTCGATTGCCTAATAGCGCATTCAGAATGATTTCTGGTTCAACCTCATGGTTTATGGGCTCTGTTAGTGTCTCTGGTGGCTCTGTGATAATCTCATCATCTGTGCCTTCCAAATAAAGAAGAGTATAGCTCTACCCTTGAACTTGTGACCAAAGGAGTACTTCTCGTCACAGTTATAGCACAAATTTTTTTCTCTTTTAATTAGCATCTCTGCTGGAGATAAGCGTCTAATAGGAATGGCTGAGATTGGTGGGGTTTGTGAATTGGTTGTAGTTATGGTGTTAGGGGTAGGTGTAGTGGTGGTTGGGGAAGAAATGGATGATCTATTGGAATTGGACCAGGGACGATATGATTTTTGATCGTTTGCTTGATCTTCATATATTCTGGCCAAGGAATAGGCCTCATGGTAGTCTTGGGGTCTTTGGAGTGAGAATATGGCAATGGATATGTGGCTTCAATCCAGAGATAAAGATACTGCGCAAGAGTGTGGCTGATAAACCAGGGACTTTGCTAACAAGTTTCTCAAAGGCTGATTGATAATCTACAACCGAACCTGATTGGTGGAGTCTGAATAGGGATCCGGCAGGATCCTCAAACTCAGAAGGTCCAAAACGACGCTGTAGAGCCGTGCAAAATGTTCTCCAATCAGTCATCAATCCATTCTGATCTGACCCATAAAGAAACTATCTGCCGGTCACTTAAATGAAGTGCAACTAAGTTTACACGATCATTAGGAGGAACCTGATAAAGTAAAATACCGTTCAACAACAATGATCCATGTGGTTGGGTCCTCTACAACAAATCTGGGAAACTCCAATTTAATTTGACGAGATCTGGTCTTGCCAGATCCAGAGGAGGAGCTGCCATATGGTCCAGATCCTAAAATTCCTTGGTTAAGGCGAGCACCGTCTGTTGATGATTCTTGCAACTCGATCAAACGTGTCAGATCCTGATGGAGTTGCTCTTGAGATGATTGCATGTTGTGTTGCAATTCCTGTAAGCTGGAGTGGGATTCTTGTAACCCGAGGCACTGTTGTTCTCTTGCTAATTCTGCGACGCGAAATTGTGTGTCAAGACGCTGTTGCATATCCCTCATTCGCGTGTTCTCCACCATTAGCAGGTAGGATGAGGAGCAATGAAAGCACCAAATGTAAGGGCTATTATTCAGATTCTAAATCAGTTGACAGAAAAGAGAGAAGAAGGAGGAAAAGGTGATGAGAGAGAGAAAAAGGGAGAGAGATTGTCTAATATTTTCTTGAATATTCATCATGCCCCTCATGGGCTATATACCCTTTTCTGTTACAACGGTTTCTGAGTGCTTAAAGGAAAACAACAAACGCTGAAGTAAGAGAGTTTATATTTTTATGGACTCAAAGAACATTAGCAATAGTCTAATAAGTAGTTGGACCTTCGCTTGATGCGACTGGGCTTGATCTCAGTTAGCTGGGTCCTTTGGGCTGTAACAGAGAGTGTAACTTATATTGGTGTAAAATGATCCTAACCCTAAAATTAAACATACATAATATATATAAATGGATATATATAAATTCCATTTAAAGGAATTAACCGAGAATGAATGACGGTGAAAGCAGATACAATTGAATTAAAAAGCATTGAATTATATTCAAAGGAATAAAACAAAGTGCATTTAAATGAAAAAAAGACAATAATAAGAATTAAATGAAATAATCTTCTGAATCATTTTTTACTATAATTAAGTGGAACAAATAATGTAAACCAACTCCCATTAAGCATGAATGTAGTACATGAAAGAAATGAAATGGAAGATATACTTAGCTAATTTCTAATTCATGAATGTCAAAATGACTAAATGACATCTGAGAAATGTGTCTGTATATCAAATGTCATAACCAAAATAAAAAGATCCAAATTATGTTGTCTCAATTAATTTAGCTTATCTTAATAAGTTTGGTTTATCTTATCTTACTAATGTATTAGTTATTTTATTTTAAATTATGTTATTAAGTAGTGATCTGGACCCAACGGAGGGAAGGACAAGGCCTAACAAAAATAAGGCTTAAAAGGCCCAAGCCACCTTCAGCGGCTTAGTTACACTAGGTCGACATAGCCTCTGAGGCAGCCTATATCGAAGGAACTCCTATCTCGCATATGCTTGGCCACCAAGTAAAAAATGCTTATTTTATAAGAAGTTATCGTTATGGAAGTCAGCAGCTCATCAGTAGCTAAGACAAGTTGGCCACCTCTAAGGGCCAGTGAATGGGTGGCAGCTCCAGCTTGCCACTATAGTTATGAAATTGAGACTCGCCTCTTAAGAAATAGCCTGCGAGAGATCACCCCTATCTACCAATCAACATGGATGCCGCCTAATGAAACGAGGTGACAAACAAGGCGCTCGATCACTATAAGTATAGAGGCCGTTGGCCAGGTATTTATCTTTCTTGAAATACTTGAATCTCCTTAAAGTTAAACTAACTTCAGAGTCGGAGTGCCATTGTAGGTACCCCCAGTCGCTCAACAATAATTCAGTAGGTCAAAGAGATCTCGCATATATCTCACCAACATTCCATCCTATCCCGTAAGGCATTCAGGCTTTTTAGCAACAGTATCGTTTCTCTCCTTCTTCTCTAACCTCAACTGTGTGATTAGGCTAAGCCCAATTGGTGTTGGATTGATCAAGTAGTTTATTTTATCTATTAAAATATGTAATTGGCTATAAAATATGGAGTTCACTGTTCAAAAGAAAAGTAATGAAGCAAATATTGTTTTCCTTTCAATTATCTCTTATCTCTCATATCCTGTTTTTCTATTATTGATGTAATTTCTTTCTCCATATCTAAAAAACTTTTCCTTTCCCCCCAATTGTCCCCTTCTACTAATTTCTATTGGTATAACAATGCTTTTATTCTCAGACTCACCCTCCATGGATATATATGTTCCTCTTCCCACTACAGATGAACATCACAAAGGTGTGTGAGCAACTGTTCCAAAATATGGTTACACTGAGTCTCATGGGGAAGTTGAATCCATTGGTGATGCTTAACCAACATGCAAAGAAGACACAATGCATCATATGTGATCCCACTGAGCCACACTTCAACCTCTAGGACGAGATTATTTTGAAGGGTGCACGAATATAACAACTATAATTACTAAGCTAATATGATTCAAATTATGTGATCTAAATTAGTTTAGTTTATCTTATCTTATTAGTAGTATTAGTTATCTTATTTGAAATTATATTATTAGTTAGTTTACTTTATCTATTAGAAGATATAAGTGGCTATTACATATATAGCTCACTAATCATAAATAAAATCAATAAAGCAATTACAATTTTCCTTCCAATTACCTCTTGTCTCTGATGTCATCTCTTCCTTATTTCTGATCTAACTTCTCTCTCTCACATCCGTTAATGAACATAAAGTGACTTATAAAAGACATGAAATGTGATAATGTTTCACATTCATCCTTTGAGCTTCCTTTCTAGATAAATATTCCTCGTAACTCAATACTTCAACAACTAGAGCACCAAGATAGGGATAATTTTTGGATCACTAGCATGACCTTGTGAGCAACCACCGAAAGTGACCCACCTGCGTTGTAAACTAACATGTTGATTTCTTGTACACAATCTACCTAAGTATCGCGGTGAGGCTTCTTCAACAAGTCAGTCCTAGTTGCCAACTTTTTTTCCTCTCTGGATATAGCTCACAAGCATGGATCTCATGCCTTTCCTCGCTTATGAGTATAGAAATCATACCTTTATGTAGGTATTTTCTTCCATTTCCATATTCTACCTCAATATCTTATAGCCTTAAGCATTGAGATCTTTGCAGATGCACCAACACCTCTCACCTTGAAGTATGTGAAGGAGCTATACTCAGCAACCTTCAACTATCCTATTGGAGAAGACTTTGGAAAAGAATATTATTGGTGCACAAGTCACCAAGGAAAGAGTTTCAAGATGATTATGCCTAGGGGTGTTCATCAACCGATCCAAACCGCGGTGACCGAACCGAAAAATTGAAAATTGAAAACCGAAAAATCAAAAACCGCGATTCAGACAAGCCATTATACGAATGTTAATTGGGCACACCCAGATCTGGAGTTGCTTGAAATGGAGGGATCACAAGTACCTAACTGGAAGATAGGTCAAGAGCTATATAAAGACCAGGTGTTTGACAGCAAGCAGGATGTGCAGATGGCAATAAAATAATTTTGTATGCCAAACTATCGCACATTCGTTGTAGAGAAAAGTTATACGAAAATGTTAATAATGGTTTGTGAAAATTACAATGATGATTGTCCATGGAGGATGAGGACATACGTAAAAAAGGGTGGCACTGAATGGGTTATCGGCAAATGAAATAACAAACAAATATGTGTTAGTCAAACTCTTTCTCAAGATCACAAGCAGCTGGACTCAAATTTCGTTTGTTTAAAATTTCATTTGTTTAATGATCATAGGTCAAATAACCGCCTTTTTTATTAATATTTCCAGAATGTTATTAATACATTATTGTTTGACCACTAGCAGAAATGATAAGGCTAGAGCCTAGTGTTAAAATTTCTCTAATCCAGAATATGATAGCAACAAATCTTGGGTTTCATATATCTTACAGGAAGGCATGGAAGGCAAAGCAAAAGACAATTGTAAAAGTTTTTGGGGATTAGGATAAGTCTTACGCGTTTCTGCCAAGATGGTTGGATTACATGTTGCTATTTTCAATAGGGTCGGTTTGTAAGCTGGATCTGAATAATCATTTTGTTGATAGACACCTCAATCGATCTTGCAAAGTGTTCCACATGGTGTTTTGGATATTTAAACAGTGTTGTGACGCTTTTAATTATTGCAAGATGATTATCCAAATAGATGATACCCACTTATATGGGAAATACCAGGGAACGTTATCGATTACTACAACAGTTAATGGCAACAATTATGTGTTGCCAAATGCATTTGCTGTTGTTTTTCAGGGGAATCTTGACTAATGGTCGTGGTTTTTGGCATTGATTCAGATGTAGCACTAAAGTGTCCCTGTTCTCCCACTGTCTAACATAAATTGCATGGAGATCCCTTCAGTCTATATTCGGTTTACCCCTAAGGCTAAAGGTGAGCAACTCAGAACAGTCTACTGGTTGCTCGGGGATCGGCTGCCGAAAACCAAACTGCCGAAGAACTCTATCTGTCTACTAGTATACTATAATCTAAAAGTTAGTAAGTGGACAAATAAGCATCCAACTGTGGAACATAAGACTCGTCAGGAGGTGCGTAGGAAATTCATGATACGACCTCCATCGTATCTAGCGTTTGTCCATAACATTGATGTGATGGCGATATCTATAGATGTGGGTATATATTACCTGCCGCGGAGTATACACATTAAATCTGCAATAGGAAGAGTGGAGTATTGGCAATATGTAAAGAGAAAAAACTTCTTTAAAAATAAAAAATAAGTATGTAGTACCTAGTTTCATATATTGCATATGGGTCAAACATTGCGAGGAGATCAGGAGAGATGTCGAGAATCTCGTCCATTCCTATAAACAATGCACACTTACCCATTTCAGAGTGTGATCTGTCTGTCATTTTGCACAGCTCTTTGTATAAGGATGCAAGAACAGCAGAACCCCAACTGAAAGTACCCATCCGCTCAAAGTTGTCCAGATATAATAAATATCTAGCCGACACAAAGATGGAGGCTGTGTCCACGAAAAATGTCCTACCCAAGATACGCAAAATCAATGCACGAGTGTACCTTTCATGGCCAATGGTGGTCCCAACATGGGGCTCATAATCGCCAAATTGCTCGAGCAGATAGTGAAGGCTCAACCCACCTCCTTGAAAATCCCGACGGTTATATGGCTTAAGTCCTAGCATATCAGAATCATCCCGCAAAAATTATGCTATCCAGTGCGACTTAAGATAACCTCACCATCAGTGGGCAAACTCAATAGATGGTGTACATCTTCTAGGGTGATGGTAACCTCACCCATCGTCATATGAAATATATGTGTTTCTGGGCGTCAACGCTCGACAAACTCCAACACAAGCGCATGGTCAATCTGAAATCAAAACTAGTATGATGTCTTCAAAATATTACAATCACAACACTATAAAACTATACAGACGTATACTAACCTCATGGTTGCGCAGCCGCGCAACGTGATAGAAATCAACTTGCATAAGAAATGACTAGATCTCCTCAGGTATATCAGATGATCGTGCGTGGCAGCATATATCACATTAATCACACGTTCCTGGATGTGGCGACCCTCATGTGTATTCCACATATATGTCAATATATGTTTCTCCTCTAATGTCAGGAGAGAATGGTCGGAGGGACTTGGGTAAATCACGCTCCGTGGAGCGTGATTTACCAACTATCCTAGATATTATTGTCTATACCAATTAATATAACAACATTAACACATGGGCTCTATCCTAGGGTTTCAAAAAAATAACATATCCTCTAACCTAAGATTTCAAGTCCTAAAATATAAAATATTAAAATATAAAATATAAAATATATTAAAATGGTATTTAAAATTTTAATTTTAAAATATAAAATAATTCACCAACTATCTTAGATATTAATGTCTAT
The DNA here is from genome assembly GCF_033153095.1 of Gastrolobium bilobum. NCBI lineage: Eukaryota > Viridiplantae > Streptophyta > Magnoliopsida > Fabales > Fabaceae > Gastrolobium > Gastrolobium bilobum. The sequence goes on from NW_026896969.1 coordinate 236,535, forward strand.
ATCAATTAATATAACAACATTAACACATGGGCTCTATTCTATAATTTCAAAAATATAACATATCCTCTAACACAAGGTTTCAAGTCCTAAAATAAATAATATAAAAAAACTAACCTAAATTATTAATGCATAAATAATAAAATATAAAGAACTAACCTCATGAGAGATAAAATGACCTTGAAATAGAGAGAGATGAATTCCTAGAGAGAGAGAGAGAGGAAGTATGAAATTGTAGAGGCAGAGAGAGGGAGAGAAGAAGTATAAAATTATAGAGAGAGAGAGAGAGAGAGAGAGAGAGAAGAAGTAGAGTAGGAGTGAGGAGGAAGTGGGCATTGGGGGTTGTTTAAATAGGCACCCAATGACTTTTTTTTTTGTAGCCGTCGGACTATACTCGCTACAGGGTACATAGAGTTTGTCTACGTCTGACATGTGATCAACACCTATTTTTTTCTATCCGTTGCACCTAATTCGCTATGGCCCATAGCCAGTTTGTGAGGAGTTGTCACGTGTCCTACTTTTGCTTAGAGCATACTGACATTTTGACCACCTAACTTGCTATGACCCGTAGCAAGTTAGGTGGCCACAAAAAATGTGACACGTTGGCAAACCAAACTCGCTACCTGTTATAACGAGTTTGGACGAGTAGCACTTTGGAAAAATATATTGTTTGCATGACATTTGAGAATTTTTTAAAAAGTGTGGCATTTAGGTCATTCTCCCGAAAATATGTACCTTCATCTCATTTGTATATTACACCTCAATCCTTTATTAATTTGAGCATCATAATCCTTACAGGTATACCATCACCTCTCACTTTGGAGTATGCAAAGGAACAATTCTGAACAATATTCGACCATTATATCTGAGTAGACTTTGAAATCCAGCATCTTAATTATACCGAACAATTAGAATTGAACAGATTTTGATAACTTAAATTACGACTGCTTTGGATTTAGTTTTAGTCAAAATCATTAGATTTACTCCTAATTTGGTATTAAAATTTCAGCTTTCGTTTCAAGTTAATTTTCTTGTCTTTTAAAATACGTTGCCAACTCTTCAATTTAGGTGTTTTGTTAAACTTAACACACCGTTAACTTTAACTGTTACTACTCTTTTAGGTTATTGGATACTAATACTGCTGCTGATAGCGTGGAGAAAAGGAGCGTTGACAGCACAAAAAGAAAAGGTCATGATGTGGAGCAACAAGCAAGTGACACAACTAAGGGAGAGTTCCACGTCACCTCTTCTGATTCAGTTAGATAGTTAGATAGTTGAACTAACTCTGAACTAACTCTTATCTGTTGTATATAAGCGATGTACACATACAGATAATTTTTATTCATTCAATAGATCATTCTTTGTATTTACATGATGAGCTTCCCTATTTTCTCTGTTCCCATCTCCATGATTCTTGATTTCTGATATGGTATCAGAGCTTATAGCTCTGGTATCCGCCATTTTTCCGCTGCAGAATTCTTCGATCTTTTCTCTTTTCTTTATCTGCAATGGCAGATCCTGTTCCTGATTACTTGACCAATCCAGGTCACCCATTTTTCTTGCATCCAAACGAGAATCCCTCTCTCGTTCTTGTGAATCCACCTTTGAGTGGAAAGAATTATCATACTTGGGCAAGGGCTATGAGCATGGCACTGTTATCCAAGAATAAGCTTGGATTTGTTGATGGAACCATTGCTCCGCTCACCATTGAAGATCCTCTTTATGTTGCTTGGCAAAGATGCAACACTATTGTTCTTGCTTGGATCCATAGATCAATAAGCAGTTTAATTGAGAAGTCAATCTTATGGATGAATCGTGCTTCAGATGTATAGACAGATCTGAAAAATCGTTTTAGCCAATCTGACATCTTCAGACTTTCTGAGATTCAAGAAGATTTGTATAAGCTCCATCAAGGAGAGATGAATGTGACAGATTACTTCACTGAGTTGAAGACTCTTTGGGATGAGCTTGATAATCTTCGTCCCTTACCTATATGTCGATGTGCTATTTCTTGTAACTGTGGTCTCATTGAGTTAGTACGAACTCATAAAGATCAAGATCAAACAGTGCGTTTCTTGAAGGGATTGAATGAGCAATTTGCTCATGTCAGATCTCAGCTGATGATGATTGATCCACTCCCTCATGTAAGTCGAGCCTTTTCTTTGGTGGTTCAACAAGAAAGGCAATTCGAAACAACATTGCAAGGTGAGTCTTCTCTGTCTCGTGTTCTTACTAATAGCACGAATTCTGGTAAAAGAATCTTTACAGATAATAAAGGAAAGACACGACCGAATTTGGGAGGCCAAGGGCGTGGAACCAAGATGTGTACTCATTGTGGTAAGCCTCACCACACAATTGAAACCTGTTATCAACTCCATGGGTTTCCACTTGGTTACAAGAATGCTGGAAGATCACGCAATGCTGACAATGGTGGAAGGCAATATAATGCAGCCAATTTTGTCCAGCAAGATTCTGATGAAGGAAACTTTGCTTCTGCACATTCTGATGGAGGAAGTTTTACTACTGCCTTTAATGATGAGTCAAAGATAGGAGTGTCTTTATCTCATGATCAATATCAAAAGTTGCTGAACTTACTACAAGAACCCAATTCACAAGAACAGAATGCTCACTCTGCCAATTTGGTCACCTCTTTGGTCTCAAATGCAAGTTCTCTGCCTGCTGATAGCCCTTCAGGTAAAATTCGATGGATCATTGATACAGGAGCCACGGATCACATCTGTTCAAAGTTACATCTTTTCAGTTCAGTTCAAAAGATATCACCAATATCCATTATGTTGCCCAATGGAGTTCATGTAATGACTAATATATCAGGAACCATATTTTTATCTATTTCATTGCAGCTACTAGATGTTCTTTATGTTCCTGAATTTAAGGTCAATCTAATATCTGTCTCAAGGATTGTAGCATCTGTTCCTTGTTATCTGACTTTCTATGAGTCTTCATGCTTTATACAGCAAGCCAATACCAAGAAGATGATTGGTATAGCTGATAAGAGGGAGGGACTCTATATCTTGGAATGCTTACAAGACAGTACGAAGAGTATTGATTCTTTCAAGAACACTGTTTCTTTCAATAAGGCTTCTGTTCATGTAACTAAGAAGTTAAGTGATGCCAGACTTTGGCATTTTCGTTTAGGCCACTTGTCATATGATACTTGTAAACAGATGTCTAAAGATTTTTCTTTCATTTCTTGTGAAGATGTAAGGCCTTGTGACATATGTCATTACTCAAGGCAGCGCACGTTACCCTTTTCTAGCAGTAGTTTCCAAAGCAATAAAGTCTTTGATATGATCCATGTAGATATATGGGGACCATATGCTATCCCTTCTATTAATGGACACAGATTTTTTCTTACTGTTGTGGATGACTTTACTCGCTTTGTATGGGTAATTTTGATGAAAAATAAAGGAGAAGTACGCCCACGTTTGCAAAACTTCATTGCATATGTAGAAACCCAATTTGAGACCAAGTTAAAGGTACTACGCAGTGACAATGGAGCTGAATTCCTTATGGACGAATTTTATCAATTGAAAGGCATTATTCATCAGAGGAGTTGTGTTGAAACTCCTCAACAAAATGGGAGAGTGGAGCGTAAGCATCAAGACTTGTTGAATGTTGCTCGAGCCTTAGTTTTTCAATCACAATTACCATCAAAGTTCTGGAACTTTGCCATTATACATGCAGCCCACTTGATAAATCGTCTGTCTACACCTCTACTTGGTCATAAGTCTCCATATTCATTGTTGTACAACAAGTCACCAAATCTTACTCACCTACGGGTATTTGGGTGTCTGTGTTTTGCTACTACATTGTCTAATCATCGATGAAAGTTCTCATCCAGAGCAAGAAAGGCCATTTTCATTGGCTATCAAGAAGGCATAAAGGGGTATGTTCTTTATGATGTTGCTTCACATGAGATCTTTGTATCTCGTCACACTGTATTCTATGAGACTCATTTTCCTTTTAAAGACAAAGCTGCTGCATCTGATCTTGGTCTGCATAATACAGTTTTCCCCATACATGATATTCCTCAAACCATTAGGCAACACATTGACCATCCTATTAACCATCCTTTTAACCAATGTACACATGACTCACCTACTGCCCTTAACCAGTATACCACACAAAATAGCCATCAACTCATAAACACTGAACCTATAAATCCTGCCATTACCCAGAATCTCAATCAACCTGATCCTACCTTTATAGAACCTGATCCTACCTCTATCCAACATACACTTGAACCTAACCATACAGTTCCCACCAGACAATCCGAACGTGTCAGAAACCAACCAACCTATCTTAAGGATTACCATTGTTATTTTTCTTCTCGAGCATCCACTCCTATACCAAGCAAAAACACACACTTCCCTTTATCTAGTGTTTTATCCTACTCCAATTGCTCTCCTGGCTTTACCCGATTTTGTTGCAATTCCATATGTCTCACAGAACCTCAAACTTATCAACAAGCTTCACAATATGATTGCTGGAATGAAGCTATGAAGGCTGATTTGTCTGCCTTGGAGCAAAACAACACCTGGGTCCTAGTTGATCGTCCCTCTGACAAACACATTATTGGGTGCAAATGGGTGTATAAAATCAAACTTAAGGCTGATGGGATGATCGAAAGGTATAAGGCAAGGTTAGTTGCCAAGGGATATACACAAATGGAAGGGGTTGACTATCTTGACACATTTTCTCCAGTTGCTAAAATGACAACCGTGAGAACTCTTATCAGTATAGCTGCTTCTCGTGGATGGCATCTCCTTCAACTCGATGTAAATAATGCATTCCTGCATGGGGACCTCAATGAAGAGGTCTATATGGCTATGCCAGAGGGATTTCCCCAACATAAGCCACCCAAAGTCTGCAAACTCCAAAAATTCCTCTATGGGCTCAAGCAAGCAAGCCGTCAATGGTACTCGAAGCTTTCTTCTGCTTTACTCTCCATTGGTTATCACCAATCTGTTGCAGATCATTCCCTTTTTGTTAAGCACACACCTTCATCCTTCACGGCTTTGCTAGTTTACGTAGATGACATAGTTCTTTCTGGTGATGACTTGAATGAAATAAATAGGGTCAAGGCTTTTCTGGACTCCAATTTCAGAATCAAGGACCTGGGTAATCTTCGGTTCTTCCTTGGCTTAGAAGTTGCACGCTCAACAGAAGGTATAATTATTAATCAACGAAAATATGCCTTAGAAATTCTATCTGATAGTGGGATGTTAAGCTGTAAACCGAGTTCCACTCCCATGGACTCTTCTAATAGACTATGTCGAGCTAAAGATTCTTCTGAGATTTTACATGATGCTCAGCCTTATAGACGTTTAGTTGGGAGACTCTTATACCTAACAACCACAAGGCCTGATCTTTCCTTTGCGGTTCATCAACTCAGTCAGTTCGTATCTGCCCCTACATCATCCCACATGAATGCTGCATATCGTATACTTCGGTACCTCAAGGCTTCTCCAGCCCAAGGTCTGTTCTTCTCTTCAAACAATACATTACAACTCTCAGGTTTTACTGACAGTGACTGGGCTTGCTGTCCAGATACCAGAAGATCAGTCACCGGTCTTTGTGTGTTTCTGGGTAATTCACTTGTGTCATGGCGTTCGAAGAAACAAACAACTGTCTCCCGTTCTTCCACTGAAGCAGAGTATCGTGCTTTGGCTTCTATGTCATGTGAAATCCAATGGTTGACTTATTTGCTCACTGATCTTCGTGTAACTTGCTCCAAACCAGCCTCTGTGTTTTGTGACAATGTCTCAGCCATCTACCTTGCAAAGAATCCAGCTTTCCATGAGAGATCCAAACACATCGAGATCGATTGTCACATCACACGTGAAAGAATCAATGATGGCATTCTCCATTTGCTTCCTGTTCGTTCTTCATCTCAGTTGGCCGACATCTTCACTAAGCCTCTTCCTTCCCAACCGTTTCACCTTATTGTTAGCAAGCTTGGTCTTCGTGATGTGCTACGTCCAGCTTGTGGGGGGGGGGTATTGGATACTAATACTGCTGCTGATAGCGTGGAGAAAAGGAGCGTTGACAGCACAAAAAGAAAAGGTCATGATGTGGAGCAACAAGCAAGTGACACAGCTAAGGGAGAGTGCCACGTCACCTCTTCTGATTCAGTTAGATAGTTAGATAGTTGAACTAACTCTGAACTAACTCTTATCTGTTGTATATAAGCGATGTACACATACAGATAATTTTTATTCATTCAATAGATCATTCTTTGTATTTACATGATGAGCTTCCCTATTTTCTCTGTTCCCATCTCCATGATTCTTGATTTCTGATATAGGTCATTAGAATGAAGTTACAAAAAAAAAAAAAAAATATAAAGATTACACATAAAAAAATCACAAAAGATTCATGAGTAAAATTTTAAAAGATTATCTTAAGGCATTAATTCAAGGATAAATTGAGACCATTAAAATCTTAAGACATAACGAAAGTATGAATATGTAAGATTTTGTGTATGAAAACTTTCTCTACAAATTCATACACATAACTGAGTACGTGAATCAACTATAATTGTACAAGTATTGGTAATAATTTATTTGGTACTAGAATAAAAAAGATATTCATTCTGAAGTCGAAATAATGAAAATATAATTTATAATTAATTCTTTTCATTAATCTCCTTCCAAGGATAAATTGGAATTTCAATATCGAAAATGGGAGGCCTCAATATTGGAAGTTTCAACATTATGTATGAACATAGAAAAATTAGTCAATGCCTTAGAGAATAAATTTAGCACTTCACAATATCGAAACAGATTGAATGGAATCTGGTTAACATAATCTTAATTAGCATTTCTGATGTTTTTTGGGAAAATTAATAGTGGTTTTTTTTCCCATACATATATGTTGACGAAACAGGATAACGCAACATGCAGTCCTTATCATGTTTGTTTTATATAGCGAAGATAACACATGAAAAACTTATTTTGAACCTCACAATGCTTTTGTGGTGTAGCATTGTGACATGAAGGTTTTATATCTCATCTACTTGTTTTTCCTTTCTTTTCGGGTAAAATAATAATTTACTTATTGGTTCCTTGACTCGAGGATTCATATATAGAAAGGAAATTTTGTTCCATTTATTTGGAGCAGAAGTTGAACATTTTACTTTGCAAAGCATACGGTATCAATTTATTAAATTAACATAACTAATAATTTTGTTATAGTGAATCATGAATCTATTTAGGGAACGCTTTTACTGTTCTGATTAAATTTAAGTATATTATTAATTAAACCATTTTACGAATAAGTAATTAGAAGCACTAACCAAATTGATAACAAACTATATATCTCATCCAAAAGCTTAAGCTAGCTCGTAAGTGATAGCTTTCAAAGGTTTTATAGTATATATACTCTAATACACTCCCACGCGCAAGAACCTTTTAAGCTAAAAACATGGATATTGCATAAGTCAATTTTTTTGGTTTTACCTTGTGCTGACTTAATTTCATAAGGATCGAACTCATAACTTTGTGGTTACCTTGGTTGTGATACCATGATAAATAACATCTCACCTAAAAGATTAAGCTCGCAAGTGATAAGCCTTCAATAGTTTTATATTATACCAAAAAATAAAATAAAATATAGGAGTTGCTAAAAACAAATAAAATACTTGGAGTTGGGAAATGGTGATGTAGAACTCCCAACATTACGGAACTCCGCAGCAAAAAATTAGTGGAAAGGTCACGGAGGATGAAACCACTCTGATACCATATTGGAAATTCTATAGAATCAGAGTTATTTTTATTATTAGAGAGACGTCTATATATAGAAGCATAAATACAAGATTGATAAACAACTAAGCCACTAACAGATAAGGATAGAAAAATAAGTTGTTTACATAATTCAAATGTTATCTAATCATTATCCCTAATACTCTCCCTTAAATTGGAGCATGGACGTAACGAATGCCCTACTTGCAAACTAGAAATAAAAAATTTCTGGCCTAATGTTTTATTTTAATAAAAATGCCCACAAAACATTGCTAAAAAGACAACTCAGGGTTCCAGAGATATTAGAGAGATAAACATTGTTGGAAAAATTAACTCAACAAAATGACTAGAATGACCATCAACCTGAAGAGTTGCTTGAAAATATTATTTGACCAACTTGCTAGAATAATATCAGTAGATGTATTATTCGCTAGAACAAAATCAACGACAATGTCATTCGCTATAATAACCATCAGCGAAAATATCAGGGCAAGTATATGTAGCAAGAATTAAAACTTCTCCAAATTTGTCAACAAAATCATTTGGAAGCTTAAAAGTAGGCAATTACCAGAACAAATGGACTTTATTGAAGAAAAAAAATTATAGTGGTTGCAAAAAACAAATGAAATACTAGAAGTTGGAAAATAGTGACATAGAGCTTCCAACATTAGGGAACTTCGCAGCGGAAAGGTAACAGAGGTTTAAACCGATCTAATGCCATATTGGAAATTGTATGAATTCAAAGTTATTTTTATTGTAGGAGAGACGTCTATATATAGACGCATAAATACATGATTGATAAACAACTAGGCAACTAATAGATAAGGATGGAAACTGTAAAGAACCAACTCAACCCAAAACTGTAAGGTATTTGGTGAGGTTACGTTAATGATTTTATATCTCTCTAACATACTGTAAGAACCCGCACCGTTAAATTAAGAATTTAGATAATTTAATTATGAGTTTAAGGAATAATTCCTTAATTGGCTTTGAATAAATATGGAAAGACTTAAATAATTATCACAAGAGTTTAATAACACTGAAAGTCACTTTTCTGACGAAAGGTACAGATACCAGTTCTGCTTCACGGTATAAGTGTGTACCAGTGAAGTATCCCAAAAAATTATAATAAGTATATGAATATTCGTAGAATAATATCTAGGTCAAGAATATCAAATTTGGAGTCATGATAATGAGTTTTGATGTCAGAACTTATACCAGCTACGTATAAAATGCGTATCGGCAAAGTGCTGCGAAAATTATAATAAAAATATGATAATTCCTAGAAAAATGGCTAGGTTCAGAATATTAAGTTTGGGAGTGAATGGTTAACAGAGCTATTTGAACTAATACCGATGGATGAAATTAAGTACACTATAAATAGACACTTGCACAATAACCTAGGTCAGTTTTCCCTGACTTCTACGTGGGTTTTGTGCTCTTGGCTGCTACCACCATTTCTCCACCACCTCATTGTCTTCCTCTCCATAGAATTCCCTCAAGAGACCACCTTTCTCATTGATTTTTCCCCTCAATCTTTTAAACACCTAGTAGTATGCCTTGGGTGGGAGAAAGACTCTGTCTTTCTGTATGGTAGCTGCTGTGTGGGGTGGTTTAGGGGCTGAGTTCTTGTGATTGTGTTGAGGGAGCCATTTACTTGGTATTTGGAGCTTCAAGGAGCTATTTGGTAGAACAAATGACCTAACTTGTTGCTCATTTTTGTGGCTTTACACTTGCAGCATTGTGGAGTGGTATAGAAATCACCATGCCACATCCTTTTTCTATTTTCACAAGCCTTAAGGTAAACCATGATCACTTCCCTTGGAATTTCATGATTTTAGCTTGTTTGAGTCATTAAAAAGGGGAACTTTGATTATTCAAGTCAATGGTTGATAATCTATGCATAATAAGTGGTAATGAACTTCTGTTTGTGGAGACATTGGACTTGGAATCGTCTGAGAACCCTTAAAATGGAGATTATGCAGAAACTGCACGAGTTTTTGCATTCTGTCTGATAAGTATTCGAATACTTTTCGAGGAGTATTCGAATACTCATCAGGTGGTAGTCGAATACTCATCAAGGAGTATTGGGATACTTTTATGGAAATGGAAGTATTCGGATACCTTAGTAAAAGTATTGGGATACTTGTGTTATTCGAATACTTATCGAGGAGTATTCGGATACTTTGTGGTACTCGAATACCTTAGTGAAAGTATTAGGATACTTTCTGGGAGCATGAGGTATTCGAATACTTATCGAGGAGTATTCAAATACTTCTGGCAGTATGAGCCTAAAATCACTTAAAACAAGTTGGGAAGTCTTAAATACTATGTAGGACCTTAATGAAACTTTGGGCTATGAATATTAATGATATTTCTGGTATGAACAAACCGTGACCTTGCTGTTTGGTGACCTGAAGCTTTTAGCTTGAGGTTGCTAGCTTGACAGGTAAGCTTCTGGTCCTCGGATTGATATGTTGTTTGTTCCACCGACCTCCATGGGAGGGTGGTTTATATGCATGGTATGCTTTTATGAAAATGAGATATGCATGGATATATGCCTGAGATATGTTGATATACCTGTTGATGTAATGTATGAATGTGATGTTAGTACTTGTACGATCAAGCAGCAACCTTGGTGTGCAAGGCATGAGGCATCACCCCTCATGTTTGGTAGGTAGCAGACGTGCATAAATCCTATCCTGTTCCCTGGCCAGTTGAACCACACTTGCATACATCACATGAGATATGAGTTGTAGTACTTGGCTCGCTGAGCATTGATATGTAAAATGCTATGATTATACTGCTTAACATGAACATGCATTGTATTTAGCATTTTGAACTTATTATATACTTGTAAGTGAGCTTGGGGCTGAAGATTCCTTGAGGACCCCTTGTCTTACTGAGATTTCTTGTTAGAAATCTCACCCCGTGTTGGGGCACATTTTCAGGTACAGGTACATCTGAGGTTGAGACCTCTGATGTCAGGAGGCTGGAGTTGAGCTGATTTATACATGCTGCTTTATTGACATGATTGGTTCATTATCATTCCTTGTTATTCGATGGCTTTTGTATTTGAGACTTGTCATTGTTATGTTGATATATTTGGTGAGCGTGAGAGTTGTCCATGCCACATTGGTATAAGTTACATTATCTCATACTTGTGTTGTACTATGTATCAGGATGTTGTCTGGTCTACGTGTTGTAGTTCCGTGACTTGATACTATTTATGTCATGAGGTTATTCAGTTAGTTATTTATTGCAATTTAAATACAGGCGTTATTTTGAGAAGAATAACTAAATCTACTTGGTTAATTAATATGTTCATAATTGGAAAGAAAATGTTAGCTTCCGCATTTATTTAGCTGCGTTATTACCATATGTATGTTTAATACACCGGGTGCACACAGGGTGTTACACATACCCCCCATATAAGAGCCTTTTGGGCTTGAAGCGTGGATATTGTACATACCCTTTTTTTTGTTTACCTTGTGCTTACTTAATTCCACTACAAAGTGAGGGGTAGTAAGGATTAAACTCATGAACACTTGGTCACTCCAGCTCTGATATCATATAAAGAACCATTTCAACTCAAAAGTTTAAGTTGTTGGGTGATAACTTTTTAATGATTTATATTATTCTCTAACACACTCCCTAATATGAGAGCTCACTGGGTTTGAAGGTGAACAATGCATAGGCCCACATACATGTGTTAAAAAACTCAACAAGACTTAATTAGTTATTAATTAAATGAAAGCGGTGAGGATCGAACTCGTGTCACCGAAGCTCTCGTACCATGTAAAGTGTCAATTCAACCCAAAATCTTAAGGCATTGGATGATGTTACATTAATGATTTTATATCTCTCTAACAGAAATATGACTTATTTACATAGTTCAAATATTATGTTATCCTTATCCCTAATAAAAATGTTCAATTTGATCTACCCAAAAAAAAATGTTCAATTTGTGCTCTAAGCATATTTCCAACCACTCTATTTTGAGGCAGGTTGGCATGGGCAACTCGCCTAAGAAATTAAAATATTAGAAAAAATAAATAATCACATTGTATGTTAGTCTTTTATTTTTAATTCTAACATCCAAATATTTCTAAATTTGAAACAAGCGTCATGCAATATGTCAATGGTAAAAGAATAATTTAAGTCAACAATTTTATTTAACATGGCTATACAAGCCATAATTTATATTTATTAATAATTCCAATATTATTGTATAACAAAAAATGACATCAAACATGTAAATATATACAAATGAGCACATCATTGCACCGTATAACTAGAATTTTATAAGCATCTAGTTTGATTTGTATAAATACCGGCATTAAAATCTAAAAATAAGCTCAAGTTTTTTATTTTTATTTTTTTGTGTTAACATCTTTTTCTGCTAAATCGAAAGTGAATAAAAAATAACCTCCCCTATAAAACAATAGCAATATGGCCCTCAAAGAAAACTGTATCTCACGTAATAGCCATCAACCCAAACTAACTAAGGGAAATATCTATGGTATTACTGTTGTATCATTCACTCAGTGCATCTATCCAATAAAAAATGAAGAATGACTGTCATGCTTGTATGAAAAGGAGAGAAAATATTTTTTTATCCAAATGTCACTTGTTGAATGACAGATGTACCTATTACAGATGCATAAAAGATGATCTCCTAACCAAGCCATCATCTAACATTTAATAAAAAAAGAAGAAGATAGCCTGCAGGTTGACCCTCCCCTAACCCGCCTACATGCGAGGCAAATTATGTTGGGCCAACGGGTTGAAATATACAATCCAACTACCTATACTGGCGGGTTGAAATATACAATCTAATTGCCTATATTGGCGGGTTGGTAGATTGTGTTATTGAAGACAGTGGGTGATATTTTATCACTAAAAGATTGAACCCATGTATAGAACCAGAGGAGGTAGATGATCTGAATTATCACTGTGCAATTATAAATATTAAAATTAAAGAACTGACTTACTTGAAATCAGATGATGATGCAAGCAGAATGATGAAATCAGATAGAATGATATGTCAGAAGTAGAGGAATTAAATCCGAGCCCACAGAACGTGTCTCCTTAAGACAATTTGCCCCCTCACTGATGCCTAAGGTTGATGGACACTTGTCTCCCAGGATAGAACGGATTACGTCTGAAGAATGGTGGCACTACCAATCAACAGCCCAAACGAACACAACAATTGCCAGAAGAAATCACACCGGAGGATGAACAACATATGCAAAACCGGAAGGAGAAAAATTCCGGCAGAGTTTAAGTGCAGAAAAAACTGGATGAATTTCTGAAGGTGTCAATGTCTATTTATAGACACTGACCGGTCACGATGAACAGTCGCCGGCGGCGAACCGTCGTGTCTGACGGCGGAGAACGGCAAACGGATGTGACCGGTGACTGTTCCGATGAACAGGTACAACCGGTGACCGGTTCAGCGAGCAGACACAATCAGTGACTGGTTCACGAAGGGAAAGAACCGGTTCGGTTCAATACTGCTCAAAAAATCCGGCGGGTAGAAACGTTTGGGTTGGAGGGAAGCAACGGTAAATATTTGGACAAAATATTAAAAAATTATTTAATAAAAAATTATTTTTTATTACACACTATGAACCGAACCGAACCGAACTGATCCGATCCGAGCCGAGCCGGCCGGACGGACGGCGGCGGCGGCGCGTGTGTGTGGTGAACCAATGCTCACCTAGCTCCTCCCCCTACATAAAACATGTAGTGACCCAAGGGCCAATCTAAGAGAGGGAAGTGGGAGCTTATATACTCTCCCACTTCTTACTAATTGTCCAATGTGGGACTTGTTGAAACCCACACACCTCTTCATCTTCCCTTTTCTCTTTTCTTTATTAACCCACTTCTTATTCATAACCAATGGATCATTGTACATTAATTCATTCATTAATTCCAACAATCCCCCACATGGATAAGAAGTCAAATCATTGTGACAAAATGCATAAGAGTATAAATGCAAAGTGTAAATTCCTCAACGAGAAACAACTGCATCGAGATAGGCGGAGTTACCTTTGAACCTTCTCTAGTGAAAACTTATCGGATATACTCGGTCAATCGGTGGTCTAGGTCGACTTGAACCGTCAACCTTTAGTGTATACCTAGACAATAGGAGTCACACAATTGCTTCTCTAGCATTGTTGGTCCTTTGTTGCGCCCATTTTGACCGTGGGACACCTGCCTGGTTCTGCGAGTGTTTTTAGAGAATTGGCCTTTTAAAAATTCTCGTAGAAGCGGCCCTCACTTCACACTCACATAGGTGATTTCTTGTGATGTAAATCACTATACATCATCTGAACACAACAGATTAAGAAATCATTAAAAGCCTTAATGCTTACCCTCATAAATACACTGTCTTGTCTTAGGAATGAGTATGAGTTTAAAAAACTCCACAGTGTTTGAACAGTCGACCATCACTTAGTTGTCTCTTTGAACCTAGTTCATGGGATCTCCATTCTTCTAGGTAGGGTTACCGCAATGCTCAACAATTGATAGGCCTTAAACCCATTCCTTTTGACAAATTTTCAACTAACTCTCTAGGAATCCCTTTGGTTAACGAATCCGCTATGTTTTCCTGAGACTTAACATAGTCAATTGAAATGATTCCATTCGATAGTAGTTGTCTGACGGTATCATGTCTACGACGTATGCATCTGGACTTACCGTTATACATGACGTTCTTGGCCCTTCCAATAGCTGCTTGGCTATCACAATGTATGCATACAGATGGTACCGGTCTTGGCCAATTAGGAACATCCTCAATAAAATTACGAAGCCATTCGGCTTCTTCACCGGCCTTATCTAAAGCAATAAATTCTGCTTCCATGGTTGACTTTGCAATGCAGGTTTGCTTGGACGATTTCCAAGACACAGCACCTCCACCAAGGGTGAACACATATCCACTTGTGGATCTAGTGTCGTTAGAGCCGGTGATCCAATTTGCATCACAATACCCTTCAATAACCGCGGGGTATTTTTCGTAATGCAAAGCATAATTCTGAGTATACTTCAAGTATCCCAAAACTCTTACCATAGCTTTCCAATGATTCTCATTTGGATTACTGGCAAAGCGACTTAACAGACTTATTGCATAAGCAATATCAGGTCTGGTGCAGTTCATAACATACATAAGGCTTCCCAACACTTGAGCATATAACTTTTGTGCTGTAGCTTTACCAGTGTTCTTTAATAAACTCAAATTAGAATCTACAGGGTTCCTCACAGGAGTTATATTCAAACTCTTGAATTTCTCAAGAACCTTAACTATATAGTGAGCCTGTGATAATGCCAACCCTGCAGATGTTCTATGGATTTTAATTCCTAGGATAACGTTTGCTATCCCCATATCTTTCATCTCAAACTTACTTTTAAGTAATTGTTTAGTAACATTAATCATTTGATTATTACTACCCATGATCAACATGTCGTCTACATAAAGACAGACAAGGGCAAAACCTTTTTCAGTATTTCGAAAATAGACACATTTGACACATTCATTAATTCAAAATCCATTTGACAACATAACTTTGTCAAATTTCTCATGCCATTGCTTTGGAGCTTGCTTTAACCCGTAAAGTGATTTTATTAAGCGACAAACTTTCTGTTCTTGTCCTGGAACAACAAAACCTTCAGGTTGTTCTAAATATATCTCTTCTTCCAGGTCGCCGTTTAAGAAGGCGATCTTGACATCCATTTGATGTATTTGTAATCCATTCAATGCAGCTACCGCGATCAACATCCTAATGGATGTGATCCTTGTAACCGGTGAATAAGTATCGAAATAATCGAGACCGTCACGTTTCCTGTAACCTTTTACCACAAGCCTTGCTTTATATTTATCAATAGTGCCATTCTCTTTCATTTTTCTTTTGAAAACCCACTTACTTCCTAAAGGCTTATTGCCAGGAGGAAGATTTACCAATTCCCAAGTGTGGTTGGACAAGATAGATTCTATCTCACTATTGATAGCTTCTTCCCAGAATGGTCCTTCCGGGGACGTTATAGCTTCCTTATACGTCCGAGGCTCATTTTGCAATAAGTATGTCATAAAATCAGGTCCAAAGGATGTGGCGGTCCTTTGCCTCTTGCTACGTCTAGGTTCATCTTCTATATCCTCTACAGTATCAGTATCAGTTGTAGCATCTCGAGGTATCTCAACCTGATCATCATCATTACCACTTGATTCATGTATTTTCTTATACGGAAATATGTCTTCAAAGAAAGTAACTTCCCTTGATTCAATCACCGTATTAATATGTATATCTGAGACATCAGATTTATACACTAGAAACCGATAAGCACTACTATTAAGTGCATAACTGATGAATACACAATCCACGGTTTTAGGTCTGATTCTTAACCTTTTAGGTTTAGGAACCGCAACCTTAGCCAAACACCCCCACACTCTAAAGTATTTCAGGGATGGCTTCTTTCCTTTCCATATATCATATGGTATGCTATTTATCTTTTTGTGGGACATTCTATTAATAATATAATTAGCCGTCAACATGGCTTCCCCAGTTACATTTCGGAGTTCATGGGTTGACAATGCAATTCATTCCTCAGTTACATTTCGGAGTTCATCTTCGTCTTGTTTGTTCTGGTACATTGTTTAAATAGTCTTTATTACCTATGTCCTATAACCTTTTTAAATTTGTTATGTTGAATGGAAATGATGATGAACAAGAACTTTCACCAAAGAAATAAAAGTTTCAAATGAAACATGACTTTGGCCTTTGTGATTGAGTCATATTATCTCAAGTAGGAAACATATTTTAGTTAAAAGAGGGACTGAAAGTTCAATAATCATTTAACTAACAGCTACATGTTAGTCCTATTTGGAAGGTAAAGTGGCCAAGCAATCCTACAAGGGCCAAAAAGGTTTGCACAACTATTCAACTGGAATTGGTACATACTAAAGTATGTGGACCACTTAGCGTTCAGACCAGAAGAGGTGATGAGTACTTCATTATATGAATGTTTACCCTGGATTTGGACAGATGAACCAAGTGCGCTATAAGTCTAAAGCTTTTGGAAATTTCCAAGAGGTTTAAGTCTGAGGCAGAAAAGCATGTAGGTGTTCAAATCAAACCACTTTGGTCTACTAAAGTGTTTGGCTACCTGTCTGGTAATTTCAGGTCTTACCTGATTTAAGAGGGGATAGTTTTCGTAACTGTCAACTCTAAGAACGCGTTAGTTGAATGAAGTTGCAGTATGCAAAAATCAAACATTTCTAGACTTGGTGAAGATCATGTTCAGTTATTCATCTTTGCCAATGTTGTTCAAGGGAGATGCCTAAGAGAAGGAAATCTGTCTTCTTAACTTGGTTCCGTCAAAGTTTGTTGTAAAGACACCTAAAGAATTATGGAAGGGGTGCAAGCCCAGATCAAACCATATTCGGATTTAGGGTGCTACAACACACGTCCTACAACAGCCATCAAATGAGATGGAATCTTGTATGGAAGAGTGCATATCTTTTGACTACCCTAAGAGAACTAGGGATGATTTCTTATTTAGTCTTAAGGACAAGATAATCTAAGTGAGCACTCACATGATTTTCTTAAAGGAGGACTAGATAAGAAATTATAAGCTCTTAAGTTAGGTTGTTCTTGATGAGATTTATCTCAGATCAAGAATTTCCAGAATATCTAGAAGCTTCATCCCCTGTTCCCTTGATTGTTCAAGAGGGGATAGATATATCTCTAAGTGAACAAACAAGAGAACCATGATTGGAAATTCAACATGATAATATATAAGTCAAACTAGTAGAAATATTAGTATCACATGTAAAGGAACAATATCAAGGATAAGCGGATCCTCAAGAAATTGAAGATCCATCATTTGACCCACTTTTTGTTTTACTTATAAATACACAAGGTCTAGTGCAGTACATTCGTAGTGGGAGAGAACCTTGTTAACTCTCAAGTTGTCTCTTGTTGAGTGATATTGATCCTACTAGTTACGATAATGCACTAGAAGATGTTGTTGATCAAGTGTTGCTCAGGCTATGAACAATGAGATGAAATACTTGTATTTCAACTCTGTTCGGTCCTAGTAAAGACACCAAGAGGGGTAAAACCCACAAGGTGCATGTGGACATAAAAGGCAAAGAGAGGATGGACAGAAAGGTGAAAACCTTTAAAGCTAGCTTGGAGGCATTTTTTGCCAGACGCCATGCTTGAGTCTATCAAGATTCTCTTAGTTGCTATAAGTCTGAGATTTCATTTTGGGAGTTGGATGTCTGGATATCTACATACAACAACCAAAAGGGTTTATAGCAAATGAGTAGGAACACACGGTATTCAAGTTGTAAAAGTCTATTTCATAGACTTAAGCAAGCATCCAGGTCTTGAAACATCAGTTTTGATCAGGTTATCAAAATTTTGATTTTGAGAGAACCTTGATGAATGATGTGTATTTGTATGTAAAGGATACAACGGAAGACAGTAGCTTTTCTGGTACTTTATGTAGATGATATGCTCCTTATTAGAAACAATGTGGAGGTAATATCAAGCATAAAGAGTTGGCTAAGTTAGTGTTTTGGTATGGAAGTACTGGGGAAGCCAATTATACTCTTGGTATAAAACTCTTATGAGACCGAAAGAATAAGTTGTTGGCATCACCTCAGGCTACTTACATTGACAAAACCCAAAATTCAACATAAGAATTCTAAGAGAAGAATTATAATTCTCAGATGTGGAATTCATCTTCCTAAGGAGTGACCAAAGACTTCTAAGAAGGAAGAATGCATGAGCAAGATATCTTATGCTTTGGCAAAGGTAGACTCACGCATATCATGTTGGGCGTTAAACCAGACATCTGTCACGTAGTGGGAGTAGTGAGATAGTACCATTTTGAACCTAAAGGAATACTAGATTATTGTTAAGCATGTATTCAAGTATCTTTGGAGAACGAGAGATTATATGCTGGTATATTCTAGTGGGAGTGTTGAAAAGCTGAGTTTTCAAAAATTCAGTTATTTCAAGTGGATATTGACTCAAGAAAATCAACCTCGAGCTATGAGTTTTTCACTAAACTCAGATAATACTAGAGGTGGATCTTGCAGACCCAGTTACTAAGAGTTTGCCTGAACTTGTGTTCGAGAGGCATGTTACTTCTTTGGGTCTTAGGAGGATCCCAGACTTGCATTAAGCAAGTGGGAGTTATTGGTTTCATTGTGCTCTTGGAGTAAGACGATGAAACAATAAAATAATTTTCTGAATTTCATAAATAAGGTTTTATTTATTTATTTTGTGCACTATTTACAAACATAAAGGTCCGGATCAAATTGTGGAGTATATGATCATATGGATACGTTCATAGAGGACATGATCATAGGTTCTCACAATTGATGAATGAAGTCACAGCCGTTAAATAAAGTTGGGCACTTTATTCAGGCTGCAATATTTTATGAAATGATTTTGTCCGAATCATTGTAAAATATTGGTGTGAATTAACATTCACATTGAAAGGATCAAGGAGAGATTTGATTAAGGTTTTTTTTTCTGTCATAAGGTATCAAATCTCCAGTTAACTATAGTTATGTGATTGCTCTTAATCCTGAGTTTATTATAAATATGTAATCAAATAGTTTTCATTCTTTGATTTACCAACGGGTGAGGTTCGATCTATTGACGGCCAATAACTCGGTATTTTGGGAGTGAGATTATTTGATTATCGGTATTTATGAGATAAACAACATGGAATTTGTAGGATATGTCCCCTTGATATGTTTCGGTACTTGGATATTAAAGACACTGGCCAGTGCATCTAATCCATTAGAGAAACTATCATAGTCAAGGGAATAAATAATTGATTGAGTTACAGAAAACTTGTCAATCAATTATAGACATTCTACAAAGGGGCGATGCATATTCATGTTATAAGTGTTGTTAATCTTGGAGTTCAAGTTCGGGCTTTTAGTGGAGTAGCACCGAATTAGATAATCATTCGTTGATTATCAGGAGCCTTGATTAATAACATATGGTAGATCCCCAAGCTAGCTTGAGACAAGGGATGGGGTATTTTTCGGATAGATGATGACTTATGGGTTACATGATCTTGGGTTTTACGACTCAAGTTTGTATCCAAATGAGCAAGTGGGAGATTGTTGGGTTTGCTCTTTTACTAAAGCCCAAATGGATTATTAGTATGAGAAGAGCCCAAGGAACCTAGAGCCCAATGAGCTAGGGTTTCTTGGAACCCATATAAATAGTACCTCTTAAGTCATCAGCCCAAAAAGGTCTTTTTTGTGAGAAAGAGGCAAGCTCAGAATCTAATCAGTGCCTACACACTTCCCCTTCCTCCTCGAGAGATAGTTTGGAAGATCTGCCACAGTCCAGCTTCAAGGAGGTTGTTCGTGCTGCGGCGCTAAGGTGAGCTGTTCGTGAAGAAGAATCCTACAAGGGAAGATTCTACACGAGACCTGCGCACCGAGAGGTAATTGTGAAACAAGGATGATTCGGTAAGCATACCAATGTACTAGGTCCTAAACTGCTTCCGCATAAATCTAAGATTTCCTACACAACCAGCGTGTTATAAGTAACCTCATTTGGAACCAGGTTCAGTGAATCATTTCATCCAACAGGTATCGAGCATCAAAAGGGTGAGTGTTGGAAGGTTTCTGACTTTACACAACCCATCGAAACTCATCAAGTCAGAATTCAAATCCATCAACACAAACAAATGGCATACCCTTCCATCTCCACGAAACTCATCAATTCAAACACCAAATGAGTAGCTTTTTCGCCAACTGAATAGTTTTCCCATAGAGGTCCTTTAACATCAACATCGCCTAAACGACTTTTCCATAGGATAAAGTATTCAGTCGAACAGAGAACAAAGCAATATAATTGTACTAGATTAATAGGCTGAACAATGGAGGTGAGAAGGGGTTGGAGTTAAGGTTGATTTTGCTTCCTCAGTCTAACATGAAAGTCTTGACAGGTTGGTGATGGAGAAGAAAAAGGATTTATGGAGAAAATGGATTTGAGAAACCTTTGAATAATTACTCAGATGCATCAGATTACTCAACAATGTTTAATATTTACTCAACGGCGTTTAATATAAAGTTAACGAATGTGCTTAGTTGTTTGAATCAGATAGTGCAAGTAGGTTAATTAGTTGCATCAATCTAGAGTTTAGGGTGGTTTTTTGAAACACCACCTAAGTACAAGGTGGTACTAGGTAATTTAGCCAAAATAAAAAATTACGATGGTAAAGATTTTTATAACTTTGAATTAAATTAAAAATACAAAAATACATTGATTTTCATCCCAAAACGAGATCATTTCACCTACTTTTACGGAGAAGAGGGAATATAAAAAATAACTAATATTATGTACCAAAACGACGTCGTTTCATCTAAAATGATAGAAAAAGTTATATCTTTTGGATTACATTCGGGTATCCCCACAGCCGATAACCATGAGACTAATCCCTCGCTCCGGGTCAGCGCACAAAGCAGTAATGAGCTGACCACGGAATGCTTTCCATTCACAAGAGTTGGGGTTCGAACTCCCAACCACTTGCTCAAGGGACGAGATGCTAAACCATCACGCCCACCCACGTGGTTAGAAAGTTATATCTTTTAGGATATACATTTTCCCAATTCCAGAAAATAATATCCTTTTAATTCTAGAGAATAAGTTAACAAGCCTATGAGGAAGACAAAATAATTAATTAAACCAGTCACCGCATGTTATTGTGGCATGAATTTCTCAATGCAAGGTTTTACAACAATTTGCATTTCTTAATTAAGTACATTAGCAAGTCAGAGTATATATACGTGACATAGCATCTGATTCAAAATAGAAGTTTCTCAGGTTAGACTTGCAATTTGTCAACGTCATGATATAATTTTGGCAACAATCGGTGACCTACTTAGATCCCAGATTTTCAATTGTACATGTTTTCAATTATAGAAATAAATAATATTTGCATATATTTTGTTGGATACAAGAGCATTAAAGTTAATTTAGAATTTGAAGACCAGCGATGTTTATGGAGTAAATAATTTTAAGCAGTAACAGATTATTATGCACAATAAAGACTTGAAACAATGTATAAAAAAAATAAAAAAATTGAAACGAAAAGGATGATTACAATAATAAAATTAGGATTTCAGAAGTATAGTTTAATTCTTAATTTATAATAATTCTTTAAATAATAAAGCTCAATATCTCTTAGGGCCCCCGGGACCCATTACGTGGGTCTAGAATATATTTAATATATCAAATTTAAATATATTAACTTGTTGCATCATTCATTATCATAATTTACAATAATTATTTATTAATAAATAATTTACTTAGTTGAGTAGATTCAATTTAAGTACATTAAGTATATACAATTGTTTTTTTAATAAAAATATGTTACCCATCGATCTCCACTATATTAAAATTCAAATGGAATGCCCGTGGATTTACGGATGTTGGTTCCCTCCGTACACCAATTGACTAGACACTCTCGACGTCGAGTTTTATATTTTTGAAGACATTAATTAAAGGGAAAAATGTTTTTATAGTTATTTCAGATAATTTATTTGTATTTATTCTTAAAATGACGTTATCTTGGTATTAAAATTTTAAAAAATTATAAATAAAAAATTATTATAACCTTGAAATAAATTAAAATTACAAAAATACTATGATTTCTATCCCAAAATAACAGCGTATTGGACTTACTGTAGATAACTTAACTACATTAACGGCAGAAAAAGCGAACCCTTAATTAAATTATAAAAAAAAGACTGAAATGAATCTTATTATATTATATAATAAAATTATTTAAAAATGTGACCTAGAAAATTCATTTATGAACGTGACATATACAACAACCAATGTCAACAGAATTGCATTAAAATTAAGAAATGAAAAATTAACGAGTCACCTTAAACAAACCAATGTTCTGTTGACGACGATTTATTATTTTATTTAGAGATACGTTCTTTATACAAATAAGGGATTCATAAATTCTATACAAATTCTATCCCAATGATTCAAGGGATATCATATTGTGACAACCAAATAATGTTACGATCAATGTTATTATCACATCTTAACCGTTGATTTCTACCAATCAATGGTTATCATTTTTCAAATCAAACTTATTAATTAATTATTAATTCACAATAAATGATAACCGTTGATTGGCGAAAATCAATGGTTAAGATGTGGTAGTAACATTGATCGAAATATTATTTGGTTGTCACAATATCCTATCCCACGTTCAAGATTACTAATAACCTTGGTGAAGTTTTTGAGCAAGATCTGTTAAAAGATAAATAAAATTCTTCTTTGATTTATTTATATGAAGAGTAAAGTTGGAAGAAATTTGAGCAATGTTGTTGAGATTTATTATTTTGTATGTTTATAAAGAAGGTAAAAGGGAAAAATATTTGTCTTTTTAAAGAATATAATTTTGTGTCGTTTTAAATTTTAACCGTTGATTTTCGTCAATCAATGGTTAAAATTATTGGGTCAAATATATTAATTAATTAGTAATTCATAATAAAATCTAATAAATCCTAATTGTTGATTGACGAAAATCAATGGTTATAATTTAAAATAACACAAAATCATACCCTTTAAAAAGATAAATATTTTTTCCTAAGTAAAAAGGTAGAAATTTGCAAGAACTCGTGATATAATTTTCGTATAAAAAATTAAAGAGATAGAAGGTGAATATTTCAGTAATGAGTTTCTTCTACATTTTTTTTTTAAATTATCGTTAAAACTTTCCTTTTCTCATTTTAAAGAGCACACCAAACTAATTAAAAACACATATTACTCTCAATTTTTTTATATATCCATCGGTCTTAATTGAGTTTTGAGTATTGTCGAACCTATTGCAAGGCAATTCTCTCAAAGCCATTTTATCCATTCCTATGCTCGAATTCAAAACCTCTATTAATGAGAATAATTTCTTTACTATTTGAATCAATAATTGTTGGTTATATTATTCTTCTCAAAATCGATCTCTAATGGAAATTAGATAAAGGTCTATAATTCGACTTTTAGATGAAATAACTTGAAATCAGTGAAAAAAGCTTACGGCGCGTTTGGTCAGGACTTTTTTTTGGAATAGTAGAGAAATGAGATAGATAGAGAAATGATTAGAAAGATAGATAAAGTGAGATAGGTAGAAAAATGTAAAAAAAAGTTGTTTGGTGGGGAAAAACTTTACTGGGAAAATTAGATAACTTTATGAAATCAATAGTGCATTAAAAGCTAGATAACCGATTTTCCGAAAATTCCCACCTTCAAATTGGATTTCTAAACAGTGCGGATATCTATGTTTCTCATAAATCCAGACAAATTGGATAGATGAGTTTTTGGTGAAAAACGTTGAAACAAACATGGTATTTCTAAAAGTTATACTTGAGAAAGATAGATATCCGCTAAAAAACTCCCAACCAAACACCACCTTAATGTGTCACAAGGAAAATT
Source organism: Gastrolobium bilobum (assembly GCF_033153095.1). Lineage (NCBI taxonomy): Eukaryota > Viridiplantae > Streptophyta > Magnoliopsida > Fabales > Fabaceae > Gastrolobium > Gastrolobium bilobum. The sequence continues at coordinate 260,785 of NW_026896969.1, forward strand.
AATCTCGTATAAATGGATGCAACACCATTAGAAAATAAATATCCAAAAAAAAAACACCATTAGAAAATAAAAATAAAAATGCACGCAATCCCATAATCCTACTCTATAGATGAGGTCACATAGTTGATAACTTGATATGGATCTTATTTAAACGATTAAACGTCAACGGCTACCGATTGAGCCATTAATTAGAAAATTAAAAAAGATGCCAAAAATTCAATGCAAAACCCTGTTCCACAGATCTTCAGAATCTAACAGCAGCTTCACGAAAAGTCAGAAGCATGCAAACAACGTAATCCCACACGATTGCCAAGTTGTTCAAGCTACGATATGTCCCTCTCGCCGTTGTGTTTCTCCAAAACACTGCTTTTCAAGTAAAAGATGATAGTTCAGTTCGCCTTAGAAAATTAAACAGGTGAAGATTATTAGAATATGGATTTAGATCTTTTCATGTGAAATTTACATGATCATGTCATGTAAAAAATTATAATTATATAAAGGTAGATTAAAAAAGGAAAAGAGATAAAAAAATGTTAAAATAGATAATTACTTAACTTTATATGTTTGTGATCTTCCACACGACCATATTATATTTTTTTTTTTTACATGAGAGAATTTATTTCCGTGAGAAAATATATTCGATCATTTTCAGTATTATTTTTTAGAAAAATTTAAAATTTTAATTCTAAAATCCATTTCAAATCGGATTAGTTGCGAAACGATAAATTAATTAAAATAATCAAAAAAAAAATTATGAGTAGTTGCGTGAATGTACGAGTACGACTATGAAATTGTCAAAAGTTTAAATTGTAAAGGTTTAATAGTGGGAATGCTCCTTTAGAAATTTATAATATAAATTTATCATAATGAAATATACAGAAATCAAACATTTCAAAATAATTTTTCTTTGTTAACAAAATATTGGCGAACTAAAAATAAATGTTATACAGATTAAGCAAGTAAATGTTACAGTGTCTAAAAAGTTGGCTAAATCAGTTTGGACCACCCTCACGGCCCAAGCCCACCAGTTTTCAACAAATGTATGAAGGTAAATTATTTACTTTTCAAATCAAATAGAGTGGCCTTCTAATCATAACTAACATGAAGGAGGTTGCACAAAACAAAGATTGAGGAACCATGTTCATTTTCCAATCACCTGTTAGTTTAGGTTCATATTTCTTCATTATATTTTCCGTACTTGTGTCACAAAGTCTAACCAAACAATTTAATAAACTACGAGCTAAGACAGATCATTTGTAAAGAGATTAAGTCTCTTCTGTACTAAACAAAAAAAGAGAGATTAAGTCTTTTTTTTTTTTGGTATCCAGAGAGATTAAGTCTTGATTGCCATGAAAGCTGACCGAAATACTCTTGTTGTAAAAAATAAAAAAAATAAAAAAAAAACTTGTTTTGCCAATGCCTGAGAATAATTATAACCACAAGAGTTGGCAACATACCGTTGGGAAAATAATAGAAATTTTCCTTTTCGTGAATCTATTATGAATGACTTGTGTTCTAATTAAAATAATTTAAAGTTTATAGTTCCAATATATAAAAGTATCAAAGTTTATAAAATAAAGTTTTACACTTATTTTTGGTCACCCATCCACTTGTATTCAATAATTCGCGTAATTAAAATTTTTAAACTATTAGATATAAGTGAATTAAATATATATATATATATATATATATATATATATATATATATATATAACGATACTGATTTATTAGATATTAAAGCCCTTAGATTCAAGCAACTTAATGACTAAAATTTGGTATAAGACTTCTTATTCTTACACCAGTGTAAAAATAACCTATCCCTGTATATCTCATTTCATTTTTCATTCCTATATTCTTTTTCTCTCTATGAGGGTTCTTACCATAACATTGATGCTTTCATTCTCTTTTTTCTTTTCTTGGCATCACAATGAGCAGTGGCGGACCCAGAAAATTATATGACGGGGGGCAAAAATTTATATTACTATTATAAAAAAGTAATGCCAATTTTGGTTGGATGATCACGTTAAGAATACAAAAATACTTATTAAGAAGAACCTAATAAAATTACAGAATTTTTTGCCAATTTTTTTATTGGAGGGTCAATTTTTTGTTTCTGGTGACAGTAATCCAATGCACCCTCTATTTCAATGAGGAATTAGCCTTAAGACCCTATATTTTGTTTGTACGATCAATTTTTTATTATTTACCTTCATGCCTTCTGGTGTTGTAATTGCACTTTTTTTTATTTCTTTATAATCTTATTTTCTCCCTTAGCTGTTATTTAATAGAAGACACGGTAAATTAATTAATGTGTTATTTATTTTTAGCATTTGGTCCCAACTAATAATTGATACCTATTATTGACCCTTTTTCTTTGCCAACAAAGTAGTGCCGTGACTAGAGACTCAGTTAATGATCTTAATTATGTTATGAGGTTATTTCAGTATAGATGTTTGTCTTTTGCATTTACATACAGGCAATGTTTTGAAAATGAATTAAGTAATTCAACTTGGTAAGAATAATGACGTCATAAATGAAAAGAAAAAGATATTCTGCCATTTTAATTAAGCGTGGCTTAATACGATGACATGTTAACAAACCGGGTTAACACGGGGTGTTACACCGTCAAAGAGGCGAACATGAAAGCCACCGAGGACGTGCTGGAGGTGAATCGCCTGGAGAACATGACCATGATGAGGGTCATGTTGGGGGAGATGAGGGCTGGTCCTGCTGGTGGCCAGTACCCTCCTACAATGACCATGATGAGGGTCATTTTCTTTTTCATGTTAAAATAGAAACATGATAGTAAAAATAAAGGCCAAAGAAATTTATCTAATCACATCTTTGTGGCATATTCCTAAAATGAATGGTAAACAGAAACATGAATGGTTCATGCAGCTTTGCAAAGGAAAAAATGCAGTTCCTAAAATACAATTCAATAACTAAATAGATTTAACACTCAACTATTAAAAATAATGATAAAAATGAATCAGGATATAACCTAAGGGTACAATACAAATGAAATTGTATTGTTCCTATAATCAGCAAGGTAATAATACTATAATGCTTTCCTTTTGAGAGTCGGGTAGATAGTGACATAAAGCAATCACAACTAAAGCTCCATCAACCACACAACATTTGCAAGTAACACTAAATAAATTCTAATGACAGATGCATAATTTCCTTATCATTCAGTTTTAGTTTTAGGAGGGTTGTGGAAAGGCGAAAATTTTAGCTGTCAAAAGTTGAAGAACTGATTATAGCTCTCATCCAAAATCAAAAGATATAATTATTTAATTAGTTCATAAAAGGCTAACTTCTAACCACCCATCAAACAAAAGCTATCAGGTAACACTTTTGACTTGAAGATGGCCTTGCATTAATTAGACTGAAAACTTCAATCAAAACCATGTTAACCATCAAACAATATAACAGGTATAAACTATTCAACCAAAATCTAACAGGATGCATAACAAAACCATGTTAACAATTAGTAGAATTAATCACTCAGAAAATGACAAAGGCCCATAATGGCATCCACACATATCGTGTTCTGTCCCAAAGGAGCCTTAAGAGCCAACTGATCAAAGGTTAAGCATTCACCACCTGCCTTCTTTATTCTTGCTCGAGTTGTCTCTGTAAACCTGAAAGCTGTAACTTTTAGGGGTGGAACTTCATGAAATATGAAAATAGATTAGAGATCTGATACAAGCACAAAATTTGCAGAAATGCGCTGGGAGAAAGAAAAAGAAGGAGAATAGTTTCACTTTACCTTTGAGTTGATTCACTTTGATTAAGTAAAAGAGTAGATAAAGTGAGAAGAATTTAGGGTTGGACAAAAAATGAAAACGATGAAAGAAAGTGATGACTGACGATGAAAACGATGAACGATGCGTAGCGTAGGGCAATTTTGATATTAGTATTTTTAATTAAAAAAAACATACAACCCGCGAGCTGGCCCGTTTGACCCGTGGGCTGGCTCGTTTTTGTCCGGGTTGGATCGAGTCGGGTTGGCAGCTCATTTATGCCAACCCAACTTGACTCATTTGTGACGGGTTACGAGCCAACCCGACGGGTTGGCTCGTTTTTGCCATCCCTATCTCCAACAATGGCCGCGGGTTTGTGGGGGATTTTTCTCCCAAATGAGTGAGTTTCAAGGCTTGTGGATGGTATGGTTGTGTTTGGATGGTCCTCTACTTAAAGTTTAATGACAAACTTTGTTGGATTTGAGTGAGTTTTGAGTGAGTTAGAAGAGAAAGAAAATTTAAACCAAACTTGTCCATGGAGGGGGAAGGAGCACGATTTTGATGAGAGAGAGAAGGGAGAAAAAGATGATGAATAGTGACCCATGCCATGTGTTTAAAGGTCACTTAAGTGGGGTGGATCTCATCGCCACCTCACGCGATTCAAATTAATTCAAATCTCCTGCCTATTTCACTAAACGTCCATAATTCCTAAATTATTTAGAAACTCTAATTTTTAACATTAACCATTTTCCTTTAATTGGCCTTGATCAGATGGATCCGGAGTTTTCCAGTCGTTCGGAGAAATCGCAGTTTTAAGCTGTTATGCGCGCTGTGGGCACGCTTCCCCAAACACTCTAATTTCCATCAATTTTCACCAGAAATCATATTTCCTAGTCCTATGTACCATTTATAACTTATATCCAAACCTAGAGCTCAAAATTTATTCGACACACTTTACGGTGCAACTGTACCACAATATTTTTACCCGATAAAAAACACTATTCATCAAATTTCCAGAAACTTGCTTGACCACTCAATTTTTCGTTCTGAATCCATTTCCAGGGTTAGTTTTCTTATTTGAGACCTTCTACTCAATTTTGCTTTCCTAGAGTTACGTGTTTGGCTAATTATCGTTTTATCCTTCCTTTGTATTTTAACCCTAATTTCAGGATTTTCATTAAACCTACCCTTTAATCCATATTTAATATATAAATATATGTTTTAGAAATGTTAGGTGTTATAGGATTAGAGGATTCTCTAAGAATCTTGAGTTTACTGAGATGTTGTTATCTCACCCTTTTTTGAGGAATTTCATGTCAGGTACCTAGGTTAGCAGTATGCAGTCTAAGGGCAAGGGCCCAACTACAGACTAGTGGATTGTGGCTGTTGTTATGTTGATTATGTGGCATGTATAGTGTTTTGACATGCCTAGTCAGCTTATTTTGAGACTGTGTTGTTGTATGTAATAATGCTCAGGATTATTTACTGTTTGAGCTTTTGGATTATTGATGTATGTATTACGAGTTATGTTAGATGCATGTGATGAGTACACAAAGACATGATGTATAAATTTATAAATTTGGGCATAGAGCCAATATGTATGTACTGCTCTATTTGGGGATTGCAGTCCGTGTGGGACTTGCAAGCTGTCTGTTATTTAACTGTGTTTATCAGGTGTGATTGTGCGAGATTCTTATATCCAAGTTGTCCGTTAAACAACCGTTATGCGGTCCGTGAGATGCTGGCAAGAATGACACTTGTTGTCATATCCGGTTAGTCAATGGCCACTAATACTGGCTAACGAGATTAATTAGTTGTTGCATATTTTAGATTTACGCTTTCGTAATATCTCATGTGAAAGTTTTTAGAAATATTTCCATAAAATGTTTTGGAAAAAGTTTATTCGTATTTTCACAAGACGTTTCTTTAAGTATTTAATCAAATCTTCCGCTGTGTACATTGTAATATCATGATGTTAACAACTGGAGTACTACGGGGTGTTACAAAGGCCCATTTCTCTTCGTCATGGATTTGAGAATTTGATCTGAAGCTAACGTTACAAGAAGAAATAAATTTTTGAACTGCTCCTCGAGAAGAAATTTCCCCAAGGGTTATCAAAAGGATGTCTTTGTGCACGCGAGCTGAGGAGAGAGAAAGGGTGGGAGGCAGTGGGAGAGAGAAAAGGGGTAAAATGGTTTGTTTTATCTTATGAATCTCCATCATCGGATGAGATTATAATCTAATGGTGTTGAGAAAGGTAGGCAAACTAGGCAAAAAAATGGATAGGCAAAATAACCTGTCGTATGTTTATTTTATTTTATTTTATTTTTCAATTCTAAAAGTGGTTAAGAATTATGGTAGATAATATCAATTTTATTTTCCAGAAAATGAACTGATAGTTCAGAAATAATAATTTAATAAATTAACTTATTTTTGTTTATTTCGTTTCCAGTGCACTATTTATTTTTGAGATTTTTCTATCGATTCATCTATTACTCAATTAATCCAGTTCTAAATGGACTGCAACAATTTCATACTAATTGATCCATAAGTTTGGTGATAAAATACTATTTATTAAATAAACATATTGTATAATGTGTTATCATTGGAACAAATGAAACATTTTCTCTCTAGGAATAAAAATAACGTGTTATCAAACATATTTTCTCCTCAAATTTTTTTTTGAACACAAATAAAAAAATTATTTTTCTCTAAAAACATGATGATTGTCATATGTACCCTGAATTTTCACATGTCAGTGTCAAGTTGGCGGCCCAACATTTTTTTATACCTAAAGTCACGTTTTAAAATGAAAAAAATTGGTAACATGTTGTTCTAGCTTAACCAATAGTCTCGAGTTCAAATTTCTAGAAGCGCAACTGTGTTAAAACTTGGTAAGGAGAGCTTTGCTGCACATGTTATCTTACATAGCTCGAATCAGACTAGATGAGTAATCAATGAATAGGTAAATTATATCTAAAAATATAAAAAAATTAAACACGATGTACTTTATCTCCTGCGCAACAAGTCACCTGAAAGAAGGAGAACGCGTCAACCTAGATCCAGACCCTCCTACAATCGTGATAGGAGAGAAGATTCCCCCAGGAATCGCAGAGCGCAAGCAAGTCCAGACCGTAGAGGAAGGCGCGAAGAAGTAGACGAAGATTCAGCCCCGGTGAAGCACGGAGTGATCAACATGATTTCAGGCGGGCTGAGTGGAGGAGGAGAGATTGCGAACGCCAGAAAGAAACACTTGAAGCAGTGTCTGGCGGTCGCTGGCAAAGTGATCAGCAAAGAAAAGCACAGTCCTAGTCCAACAAGGCCTCAAATTGTCTGGGACGCCAGCGATTTAGGCGACGTCCTCCCAGGACATGACGACCCGCTCGTCATTCAAGCTATAATCGCCAACTTCGGCGTTAATCGCGTTTTTATTGACCACGGCAGCTCAGCCGATATTTTGTTTTTACCATGCTTTAAAGCGTTAGGGTTCACTGTTGATAGTCTAACTCCTGTTACAGGTGAACTCTCAGGTTTCAACGCTACCACCACAAAGCCACTGGGAGTGATTACCTTGCGGCTCTCCCTTGGAACGCCGCCCACCTCACGATCCGCAGACATCAAGTTTTTGGTGCTCGACACCCCATCAGCTTACAACGCCATTCTTCGTAGAAGGATGTTTGCTGCCTTCGAGGCAAGCATTTCACACCCCCACTTGGCAATGAAGTTCGTTGCCCGAGACAACAAAGTCGCCACAGTGCGAGGAGACCAGACGATAGCCCGAAGCTGCTACAACATATCCTTACGGCCAATGGCCAAAGCTAGCTTCAGTGATGAAAGGGCGCTCAAGCCGGGGACGACGTCGCCATCAGAAAGAAATCTCGGCGAGAAGTCCAAAGAGCGTGACCAATGTTTTTTGGTAGAATTTGACGCTAGAGAGGATCCGCGCGTGGAACATGACAGACCCACGCCGGATGGAGCATTGGAACATGTTGTCTTAGGAGATGCGGATCATCAAACAACAAACATCGGGGCCACCATCGAACCAGAGATGAAATACAAGTTAATCAAGTTGCTCAAGGAAAACAAAGATTTGTTTGCATGGAAGCCGTCTGACATGCCAGGTATCAATCCAAACGTTTGCTGCCACCGTTTGTCGGTGGATCCTAAAGCCAAGCCATTCGCCCAGAAAAAGAGGAAATTCGGTCCCGACCGCCAGAGGGTGATTGATGAAGAGGTCAAAAGGCTACACGCCGCCGGGTTCATCAGGGAAATCAAGTACACAACTTGGTTATCCAACCCAGTATTGGTAAAAAAGCCAAACGGCGCATGGCGAATGTGCGTTGACTACACTGACCTAAACAAAGTCTGTCCAAAGGATGCTTACCCTTTTCCCAGCATCGATCAGTTGGTTGACAACGTGTCCGGATTCAAAATGCTATCATTCATGGACGCATACTCTGGTTATAATCAGATCCCACTTCTTGAAGAAGACCAAGACAAAACGGCGTTCATCACTCAGAACGCCAATTACTGCTAACCAGAGAACAGGACATAT